>NC_089498.1:48948884-49251915 GCF_036850765.1 Saccopteryx bilineata | reverse complement strand
AAGATATTTTATGTTACTGAGTGACTGACTGAATTCTTGGGAAACCAAGAAACAGTGTATTGGAACCTCAAGATGATCATTTCCAAATTAATATTTGGAGCTTAAGTGAGGGCAAAGATTGTATCTTAAAGAATTTTGTTTATTGTTTATAAATCAAATTCTCATCCTATATAGATCTATGAGAATTTCCACAAGTGAAGTTTCTAAATTCTTTCACAAATTTCCCTATGGGAATTCTTAGAATTATATAGGATGAGAATTTGGCCTTTCTAGACTTTACGATCTGTTTGGAGAGGGGAGTGGGAGTTTAGCTAGGTTATTTTTGTTTTCTGCTAAATTCTTCTGGGGTAAGTTGTACTTTTCGAATCAAGACTTTATATGTTTTAAAATTTCCAAAGGCTTTTGAACAGCAGGGTCTAAAGAATGTCGTATTGTTTGGTAGCCTAAAAGTTGGATTTGTACATGTGGGTTGAGAAGATATTTCCCAACCTTTTAAACTGGCATTTCTTCTCATATGCTCTCATAACTAGAAAATCTTGGTAAAGAATACCATATTTAAATTGGAATTTGGATTTAAGAGCCCTTGATTAATGAAGTAGTTCTTTTTTAAATGACAAGAGTCCACAGTCCACATTTATGGGAATTATTGTCAGTAAAACATTACATAGAACAGCTGTAAATAGTTTACTATGTTAATTTGACGGGCAAATTAACAAATAGTGTAACAGTATGAAAGATAATACAGCATGTTTCCCCAAAGGTCAAACTGCCAACACTGCTGAATAAAGTGGTCCTCTTGTTTCTTGAGAGCACTCACAGGCTAGCATCTGAAATATGAGTTGCAGCCCTTTAAACGTTGAAGTTACTATGACAATGCCAAGGATTTCAGCCATAACTTCAATATCTACCCCAGAGAAAAGGAACAAAGAAAGTGCATTAAAAAATGTTGTTCATTTGGACTTGATAAAATTTCAGTCTTAGGTCCTCAGCAGTTTAGTCTCTCGGGAATCGTCATGATTTTGGCTTTTTGTTGATCAGAGTTTTATGTACTATAGATGCCTTTTAAAGATACACTTTTATGTGACAATGTTGGCATCCCTGACTCACTTTATACTCATGTGTTACATAAATACTCACTTTCTTTTTTGGAGTTAATGATTTGAAATGGATATCCATGGACTTTTAAAACACACACTCACACACATACACACACACACACACAATAACCACATAAAATGAAGCTAAGATTCAGTAATTGTTCAGTAAGTTCAGAATGGAAACAATGAGATTTGTCTTTTTTTTTAATTGTTTCCTGGAGTGGCAGAAATAGGCAGCCGTGTTTTTGCCTTGATGAAGCTAATAGTTCAACAGTATTTTTTTTATTGCACGCCTATATGCTAGATGCTTTCACATGTTATCCCATTTGCTTCTTGCAACAACCCTGGTAAGTAGGTATATTTAATCCTGTTCTATTTACATTTGAGGAAATCAAAGGTCAGAGGTAAAATAAATGATTTTCCCCAGGTCATTCAGCAGGTGTGTGACATATTTGAGAATTGAATTCAATTCTGACTCTAATACTGGGCTCTGCTCATGATAATACAGCAAAAACTTAAATATAGTATATTAGATTGCTATTTGGAGGGGATTCATATAGCATGCATTGTTGTTAGTCTACCATAGAGTGCCAAGTCTGTGCACGCTTATTATGTCATTATTGAAAATAGTAGTGTGTCCTCAACTTGGGCCATCTAAAATGGTGGCATTAGTTTCATCAAAGGCTTACAAAGAAATAAGACTTAAGGAATCTTCTTAATGAATGGCTAAAAAGGCTCTCATTTGAGATAAGGATCAAATATACACTCTCCCTGCCTGTCTCCATTCGCAGGATTCCCATGGAATTGCACAAGCAGTTCAAGTGGCCAGGATGTTAAATTGGCTAAACATCTCTGTCCACTAGCTCTTCCTGAGGGTATATGTGAATACACTAAAGTATAAACTACACATTAGGTTTATGTTCCTGGGCTAAGGAGTCTCTGCAAATGTTATGGAGAACTTCAGGGGTGACAGATTGAGGCAGATAATCTGTGAGACCCCAGGAAAGGAGCCTTTATGGAAAGGGCTGTATTCTCAAGCAAACTATGGACATCCCCTTAAAAGAAATTTTCTAAGTGACTTTACTCTGAGAGGCTGACCTGCTCTCTCCTACTTTCTCTTGCTGAACCCCAGTAGCTGAGCCCAACTTAAGCAGAGTTGTTCAAATACTCCATTGGCTTACCCCAAGGAACACTGTTAGGGTAAGGGACACCTAGAGTCTGCGGGTCTCCCTGAAAGCCTGATAGATCCTTAGATTATCTGCTGAAGTCTACTGCAGGTGCCTGTGGCTCAAAATGGGGCTTTGGTGAATCCTCTCACCTACAAACACACCATCTAAGTACAAACAGTGCCTTTGCTACGCAAATGTCATTTCAAGGATGTCTCCTGGCTCTTCCTTCCAAAGCCAACTGCTGCTTCTAAAACTTCTACACCCAGAACTGGTGTTGGGCAGTAGGGAACATAAAGCCAGAATTCTGCAGGAGAGATCATTCACCTGGCCACTGTCAGAAGATACACCCAACTGTGTCTGGTGAAGCCATTCGCTTTATCAGGGTCTGAGTACCCGCCACCCACTCAAAACTGATTCTCCACGCAGGGCAAGAGGGGAGGAAAACAGACTAGGCCCATTCTTTTTCTCCACATCACTATGTTTAGTGCTCAGGTTTAATTCCTTCTCCTTCTTATTCTTTTGAATTCTTAAAGATGTAGCCATCAGAAGAGGAGAAAAAAACATCAAAAACATTCAGATGCATTAAAAAAACTTAATTTCTCCATTTTCCAAGCTGAGATCCTTTTCTGCTGCCCATTTGTCACTTAACAGAATGAGCATCATATTTAGAGCCAAGAGGTCAAACTTTGACCTTCTTGATTAAACTTGACCTCTTGGCAAACTGGATATGTGATCCTAGCTTCATTTGATCACTATTTCATCATTTGTAACATAATGGTTTTAAACCTATCTCATTGTTTTGTTTTGTTTTGTTTTGTTTTGTTTTGCCAGGGGTGGGGGGAGAAACAAAATACTATCTAGGACCTGGTGGTGAGCCTAGCAGATAGTAGGTATTTAAGCTGTAGAGGCAATATTATTATTATACATAGTATCATATATAGCCCACCTCTTCCTTTCTGGTCAACAAAGGGCCACATAAATTTTTAAGCCTTATAGACCATCAAATATAAAGCTAACTGATTTTTCATATAGCTATCTTTGTTTGTCATAACAAATTACCACAAATAAAAATTCATTCTCTCATAGTTCTGGAGGCCAGAAGTTCAAAATCAACATGGTATTCGGAGCACACAATTTACTGAGGCTTTACGGGAGAATCTGTCCCACGCCTCTCTAGTATCTGGTGACTGCTGGCTTTCTTGGCTTGTGGCTACATGACTCAAATATCTGCCTTTTCCTCTGTGTTTCTCTAGACCTTGGATTTAGGGCCCACCTCTATAATCTTATCATCTCAAGATCCTAAATTTTCATCTGTAAGTACTCTTTCTTCAAATAAGGTAACATTTCCAGGTCCCTGGGATTAGGATATGGGCATATTCTTTTTTATTTTTTTGGTGTGTGTGTGTGTGGGGGGGTACCTTTCAACCTACTACAATAGCAGTTTGAGTTTAGGCACTAATGCTGTGGTGTGATTGGGCCTGGCTATGGTTTATAAGGATATGGGGAATTACTTGTGCCTCAGCAGAACATCATCTAAATGCCTGGTTCCTCTTCATCAGATCAAGTCTATACCAACAACCCCCAAATAGAGAGGACCCAAATGTCCCCTGTTGGGCAGTGTGAAGCGAGGCCCTGTGTGTGGTCCAAGGTGTTCTCGTGAAATCTAGTAAGATCACCAAGGAACATGTTACTCCTCTATCTCTGGATGAGAAAGGTTCCAGTTTCCTGGGGTGCTAGAGGCTGCAGGACTAGCCTTGCCAGCCTCTCCCAGCACACTGACCGCCTGGAGAGGTAACTGAGCTTAACTCTTCCGCAAAAGATTCTTTTTCTTCCTGACTGCGTTTCAGTGAACAGGGAGAACTATTAATATTGCTGATGACATTTTACCCTTATCCTATGATTCTGTGTGTTCAGCTCTTTCTGTGCAAAGGCCTACTAACTCATAGCAAAAACAAGCTACTTTTCCCTCTGGAAGAAAAGAAAAAGCCTTTCATCAAACTAGCAAATATTAACAATTAAGAATCCAACATATTTCTGGTCAAACTTGGTAAATTTTAGAAATAAGTCACTTGTAATTCAGACTTATCTCTTATTCAGTGGCTCTCCAGATAGTTCCCCCCCACCCCCCTGTATCTTCAAAAAGTTTCTCACACGTCCATTTTCACTGCCATCTCCCTAGTCTGGAGATGTGAACTGGTCTCCTAATTAGCTCACCTGCCTTGAATCACTCTCCTTTCTAAGCTAATATTTTATCCTACACAATATAAATACACACTCTTTTGACCCCATTATACATGTGATCAATCCACAGGCTCTGATCATGGTTAATTGTCCACAGAAGGAAATTCCAATCTCCTAGCCTGGCATTTACAGCTCCATGTAACCTAGGCATAACTCATTGTTCCCGTCTTCTTGGCCAGTCTGGTCCACTTGTATGTCTGAACCATGTTTTCTCTGACTTTTGCTGCTAGCCCTTCTGAATGTTCTTTATCTTCTATTCCTTCTCCTGTAGAAAGAAGACCGCACAGCAAAAGCCCCCACATCACTGTTCTCGTTATTGCTCATTACACAAGGTTGCACTGAATTATAATTCAGCTTTTATACACGTCAGTTCATCTTAACTTGGTTTCTCAAGGGCAGGATTTTTAAAAAATCTCTTTCTAGGCCCAACACTTCTCTCTTTCTCATAAGCACTCTTGATAAGGATAAAGCTTCTAGAGGAAAAAGCTCTATCTTTATTTCATTAACTTCTGTCCTATTTCAAACAGTCACTTAAATATTAGACGATAGCTTCGAATATTAAAGGAGACTTTCCTTTAGGAAGAATGAGAGTGTACTCTTCCCTGATGGCACATCGTGCTTTTTGCTAACACTGCCTTATTCAATGCACTTGTGAATTTTAAAACTATCTTAGGTTGAAAAATGAGGGATATGAATTAGAAGGCTAGAAGAAAAAAGTAGTTTCCAGGAGGTATATAATTTTACCTCAGATGGCTACTGTTTCAAAACCAATCTACAGCAGATAGCAAATCACTATAACTATATGTGTGGCCTTACAGTATTTCTTTGAAGGAAATAGAAATGGAATTTTTGGATGGCCCGGATTCCCCTGAATGGAGCGTTTGCTGTTGCAGTGTGCTGCTTCCAAATACCCAGAAATTCAGAAAATTAACTAATTTAAGCTTCATCAGGGTGTTCTGTTTACTACAAATAACTGTAACTAAACCTCAGAGAATATAGCTGATCTTTGGTTTGAATGAAACTGTTCCTACTTCATGATTTAGCTTTCCTTAACTGGGCAGCTTGAGAGAAATTCCATAAAATATAACATTAAAAAAAAAAAAAGACAATGGAAGACATCACTTCCTTTCTCTTTTGTTGCTATCATCTAGATTTTGCCATTTTTCCAATTAGGTAAATTTTACTGAGAGAACACTTTTCAAAATTCAAGGAAGCTTGATGATGAGTCCCAAATCACTGACCACTGGTTCTGTTTTAAGGTAAGCCGTTCTATTCCCTTCATGCTTCCAGACCACTGCACACAAATCTAATTTCTGTTTCTCCTAATAGCACTATTAATGACCCTGAGCTGTAAAAACTTGGCATGATTGGGCTTGCCTTGTGTTTGCATTAATACCACACACACAGACACACGACCTGTCAGCATTTTTCATATCTCTGATACCATAAGGACATGCTCTATTTAGTTGGACTCAGGAGTGTTATTAACAGACACTGTGGTACAACCAGTGCTCTTAATAACTCCTTTAGAAGCTAATTTTGTGGAAATGGACAAAGACCAACTTTGTTAAGGTTAATTACTTAGTATTTGCCACATCTGAAGGAACATTGAGAAAGTTGCTTTATTGAACAAGGAGTGTGATGCTGAGTTTATGGGTTTAAGAGTCTCCTGAAATTACCACTGCCTATAACTGTTAATAGATGTAAGTCAGATACACTAATTTCAAACTGGAACTTTTATGTAAATGCTTACCAAGCCTTCTGAGTGAGTAAGAGAAAATGAGCTGACAGAACTGACAGTCTTGGTATTTATCTGTTAAGCTGTGTTGGTTGGTCCGTTTCCAGGCGATGGGACTGTGCATTGGTATTACATACTCTCCTCAACGCCTTGGGTTCTGGCACTGTGCGAATTCCTGCTGGGACTGCAGAGTTGTGTGCAGCAGGCGTGGGCCCTTCCTCTCGAAACTCTCAGCTGGCAGATCAAGATGCACAGCTTGGCAACATGGTAGAAAGCATGGCTCTCCAGCCAAGCAGTCTGGTTTTGAACCTGGTTTGGCCATTTGCTAAGTGTCTGACCTTGGGCCAATTACTTGTCCCTCTCATGTCTCAGTTTTCTCATCTGTCATGTGAGGCCTTCCCTTAAAACCCTATCTGCTCTCACCATTGCCAATCATTCTCCTTTACCTTGTGTTTGTTGCCTTTATAGCTCTTATCACCCCCTGGGTAAAGTGTCAGCATTGCCTGAGGTCAGATCAGCAACTTCCTTCACCTCGTTGCCACCTGTCACCTGTGTGCTTGTCTGTTTGTTTACTTCCTCCATGGGAACACAGGGTCCATGAGCGCTGGAACTGTGTCCTGTTCACTCAGTAGCTACAATCAGACCTGACACATGATAAGTCAACCTACATAAGTGGATGGGAGGATGAATGAATGAATGAAAAATGGAGACAGAAACTCGATGCACAAAATGTCAGTTCTCTGGGATGCTCCTGGAAGACCAACCAGATGAAGCAAAGAAAAACTAGAAGTTCATCACTGAAATAAAAGAAATAACCCAGGAATGAAAAGAAAAGGAGCCTGCTATGAGAAGAAGAAAGTGATAGGTGATATTAAAGCAGAGTTGTGGAAGTGTGGGGGTGTGGAGTCTCTCAGATGCAGGCCCATCAGAAAAGCAGTGTGCCAAACTGAAGTGAAGTAGAGGGTAGTTGGAGGAGATGGCTCTATGCCTCCCTGATGACTTGAAGCAGCCCACACTAATCCTAAAGTGCTCTGTCATATCTTAAAACAAATAGAACATTATTCTCTCCTTTGTGGATACGCAACCAAAGACAAACATTAACAGTGTGATGAGTGAAGGAAGCTGCTGTTCTAGCTCCAGGTAATGCTGACACATTACTCATGTGGTAATGATCAGACAATGAAGCAATGTAAAAAATTTTTAATGCATGAATGCAGAGCAAGGAAAAGGCATGGGACCAGATGCTCTTGGCAACTGGGACAGAGAAAGTGTTCAGTGTCAAAGGCAACCTTGGTCCCTGGCACAAGGTCTGCTGTCATGGTGGCTTCTGAGATATGGAGCAGTGGCAGGTAATGTGGTTCCATTCACCTGCATTTTAAAGAGACTCATTCACCTGACCTGTGGTGGCACAGTGGATACGGCGTCCACCTGGAGTAGAACACTGAGGTTGCTGGTTCGAAACCCTGGGCTTGTCTAGTCAAGGCACATATATCTTCCACTTTTCCCCTCCCTTTCTCTCTCTCTCCTCACTAAAAATCAATAAAAAAATTTAAATAAACCCATTAAAAAAAGAAGACGCATTCACCAGGATTGAAAATATGGAACATGAATTTACAGGACCTTCCAGCACCCTGCTCATTTATAATTCTTTATACTGTTTTGGATTTGGTAGCTCCACAAGTTGTGAAAATCGGGACGCTCCAATACATTGCCACACACTGCAAATGTGGGTGATATCCACGCCACATCATTAACACCATGTTCCTGAAAGGTTTGCAGAAGAGGAGGGAACTGTGCATATAACACCTCACCCCCGTCTACGCCTTCCCCACACTTCTTCAGAACAGATGGCAGAGAGGCATTAGTTGTCTAGTGTTTTGTTTTGAAATGTTTTATGTAAAATAAACAATTCTGCAGTAGAGTTTTTATTTGTTAGAGCATGTAACTCAACTAAAAGTTAATGCCTTTACCCCACGACCCCTTCCCCAAAGCACAAATCAAACAAAAATAAAAAGTTTCATCAAACCAGATAAAAATTAAGCACACAGTCAAAAGGAAGTAATAAAGCTGAAACTCAATCTGCAACTTACATCTTTGTGCTGATGTGTTTCAGCATATGGAATCTTCCTACTTACCCACAAATTAATGTTTTCATTGTACAGCATTTAAATTTATTTTGCATTGAAGTATATTTAAAGTAGTTAGATCAAGTTATCTGGTAACAAGTATTTATTTATCTTTGCTCCAAGCGTAAAGTAAAATGCTAGGTATAGAAGTGTAAGACATGGTCACTGCGCTCAAAGGATTTAAAATCAGATTAAGTATTTTTTCCTGTAAAATAATAACTAAAAATACACAATAGTATGTGCTAAGCAACAGCTAATTGGTTTAGACAACAGCTGCTACAGGAGGTCAGGAGAAGGTGAAATGGCTTACACTTAGAATAGAGAAGAAAATGTTCATAGTAAGGTATGAGTTGAGATTCAGAATAGCAGTAAAAGAGAAAAAGAAAATTCCAGAAAGAAAGGCTGGTGAGAATAAAGGCACAGAATCGGGAAACACTAAGTGTACTGAGGGGTGGGTAGGGGAAGGACAATGAACTGTGGCAGGAATGATGAAACTCAGAAGGCAAAAGACCCACATTAGTATGAAAATATGTATCTCCCAAAATTCTAAAGTTCCAAGGTTATCCCCAAACTAACTTGAAAGTTTACTCTTTGCTAAACAGAGGTCTAGCATACTATACTTTGAATGTGACTCCATTCACTCATGAATTCATTAATTCCTTCAGTTATGTGGCAGTTTAGGAGTGCAGATATAATAAGGTTAGGATATGGGCCTTTCCTCTCAAGAAGATGACAGTCCAGTGTGAAACACAAAGGTGCAAATGCATTACAACCCAGGTTGAAACTCATAACCATGTGGACTCTGACTGGTTAGCTCAGTTGAAGAGTGTCAGCCTGACGTGTGGAAGTTCCAGGTTCGAATCCAGTAGGGGCACACAGGAGAAGCAACCATCTGCTTCTCCACTTCTCTCCCTCCTCTTTCTCTCTCTTTCTTCCCCTTCTGCGGCCATGGCTCAAATGTTTCAAGCAAGTTGGACTCAGGTGCTGAGGATGGCTCTATGGCCTTCCTCAGGTGCTAAAATAGCTCGCTTTCTGAGCAATGGAGCAGCATTGCCCTGTAGTGCACCTGCTGGCTGGATCTTGGTCAAGGCACATGCGGGTGTCTGTCTCTCTGCCTCCCCACCTCTCACTTAAAAAAAAAAGTCATAGCCATGTCAAAATTGGATCACCTTTGGCAGTTCACTTAAACCCTTTTTTATGAAGTGGGCTCATGTGAATAATAAAGAAGCCCAGAATGAAGTCAGCAAGGGACTCGTCATCACTCATATCTTTCGTATTGCAACAAATTGCAGTTGTATTGACAATTATGGAGGCCATATTTCATATAGATAATGCTTTGTCTTCTTTCTTTTACTACTGAAAAAAAAGAGCAGATCAAGGAAGAAGTCCTCATAACTCAAGCCCACAAATAGGTGGTTTCAGAAGAGAAAAAGTGTATAAATTTTGTTACTCCTAATTAATAGCATTTAATCATAGCCAGTATTTAGAGATCACATATCACTTCACTGACATTATTTTAGGTGCTTTACAGGTAATAACTCAATTATCACAAAAACTTCAGGAGTCAGGTACTATTATTATCCCCTTTTTATAGGTACCTAGTGGTTAGATAAAGTTGTTCAAGGCACCAAAGTCAGTAAAAGGAGGAGCTAACACAAACTCAGCTGTGTTCTTAATTAGCATGCAACAAAGCTTTCTCACACGTGGAAAGTCTCACAGGGTAATGGTAGTGCAGGGAAAGAGGGACACTCAGAAAGATTTCAAATAAAGATCAGTTTAGTATAAGAAAAGTTAGAATGGGTGGAGCAAATTGATGCAAAGAGCCTATATTTTTTCATTGTAAACATAATAAATAAAATGTAAGCAGGGAATAGTTTCTTTCAGATAACCGATAAAAATAGTATTTAATGTAGATTGAGCATCTATATGTGCTTGGTACTTCACACAGATACCAATACTGTCCCTATTTTAAAAAAATGAAAACCGAAGAGATCTGTAGTTAAATAGAAGTTTGTTTAATCTTTTTCACAATTCTCCCAGTCAGCAAGGATTGGAATACTGGTGTATCTGACTAATCTCCACTGCCACACTATATATTAATTATCCCTCCAGTTTGTTAGCCCTGAGGATTCTCTGGGACTTCCTTTCTTCTGTTAACCGTTAGAGTGCCAGAAGCCCTTCTGTGCTGGCATCTTAGTCGGGGCATGACATTGAAGATAAGGCTGTATTTCTTTGACAGGTTGGCTGGCTCTTTATGGCAGTGGTCCCCAACCCCCGGGCCATGGACTGGTACTGGTCCGTGGGCCATTTGGTACTGGTCCACAGAGAAAGAATAAATAACTTACATTATTTCCGTTTTATTTATATTTAAGTCTGAACGATGTTTTATTTTTAAAAAATGACCAGATTCCCTCTGTTACAACCATCTAAGACTCACTCTTGACGCTTGTCTCGGTCACGTAATACATTTATCTGTCCCACCCCAAAGGCTGGTCTGTGAAAATATTTTCTGACATTAAACCAGTCCATGGCCCAAAAAAGGTTGGAGACCACTGCTTTATGGCATTTCAGAAGCAAAAGTACTACTTGGGAACTATTTGGGATAATAGCAGGCATCTCTTTCCACCAAAATTGTAGAAGATTGTGGATCTATTTCCAATATCTAATATTTAATATTTATTTATTAAATATTCTTTCTCTTAAAGCAAGATATTTTACCTGCCTGGCACATTTTAAGTTATAAACTGCAGAACAGAACTGAAAATCACATCTCATTTCAAGTTCAAAGAACAGAAAATCATAATCAACTGAAGTACAGAAGTTGGAGACTGCATTATTCCTGTTAAATTTCTGATTGCCAAATAAGAACTTATCTACTGTTTGTTCCCCAAAAAGGTATATTTATCAAAAGTGCTATAGAACAGAGAGAAAGTAGACATATTTCTAAACTCAAGGAGAAAGATAAAAATGACATTTACTGGATGTCTTCCACATGCCTATCATTTAACATATATATTTTACAGTAACTCATTTGCTTCTCACAATGACCCATGGATTATGACCTCATTTTATATAGGAAACAACTGAACTTCAGCCCAGGTAAGTAATTCCTCCCAGGTTAAACAATTAACAAGCGGCAGAGACAACTCAGACACACCTATGCTCTTTTTAAATATTTTCATTTTGTTACCTCTATACTAGGAGAAAGTAGAGAAATCAACTTTTTGTTCTCACCCAAGTTGTTATAAAGGCTACACATACCCTGAACAGTAGGAAATGAATAGAGATTTATACACAGAAATAATGCAAATCAAATAGGGCAAAAACTATTGTTAGAGACAAAACATCTGTATATAGCACTTGAAGTATAAAGTATCTTACTTCCAATCACACCTTCCCAAACCTCTTGCTCCATTTCTATTTCTCTAGTTAACATGCATGTGTGATACTGAATTTATTTTCTAAAGGAAAGGACTGGGACTATTATTAAGAAAATATATACAGGATGACGTCAGAGTAATGGCGGGGTAGGAAGCGATACCGATAAATCTCCCCCAAAACTCAACAAGATCTTCAACCAGAAACAGAAAAACCTATACTTGGAGCTTCCAGATGCTTCGCAATACACCCAAAGGTATGATTGAGTGAAAAATTGGCTAAATATATAACCAAACCCCGAAGGAAAAAGGGAGTAAGAAATGCTCCGCCTTCCTCACTAACCTAAACAGGGCGGCTTTCTCTGGTAACTGTGAATATAGAAACTGAGGCGGGCAAAGGGGGTGAATAGATCCAGGCCGCCGCGGCACAAACAGCCGAACCAGGCTGTGGCACACAGATCCAAGCCGAGGAAAATCTGATCCTGTGGCAACCCGGGCAATACAAGCTAACACTCGCGCCAAACCCAAACAAAGAAAGACAAGCGGAGCGGCCATTTTACCCGGTCTCCTGGTCGGTGCGCAGTTAGTGGGCGAGAATTTCTTCTTAGGCCCCGAGAGTGGGTGCCCGTGTTGCCCCACGGAGAGGCAGGGTCAGAGGCCTTTCTGTGGGCCGAGGACAGAGTCTCTGGGCAGCCCCAGCGCCCTGGGAAAGCCACGCACGGGAGGGAGTGAGAACTACTTCCAACGGTGGAGATTTTCCGTGCTGGTGAGGGTTTCACTCAGAGGGAACCGCGGCCGGCCTCATATCCTGGTGTGCGCGCGCAGATAAGGAGTGAGCGATTCCTCCGAGTGCCTCCGCAGTGCGCGCCCGTGTTATCGCAGAGAGGGGCAGAGTCAGGGGCCTTTGTGTGGGCCAAAGCGGAATCTCGAGCCGCCCCAGTGCCTTGCAAAAGCCGCGCACGGGGACGGAGCGAGACTCAATTCCAACGCTGCAACTTTTCCCTGCGGTTGGGGGTTTCACTCAGAGCATGAGACTGCTGGCTGGATATCCTGGTCGCAGACAGTGAGTGAGAGTTTCCTCCAAGCGCCCCCCAGAAGTGGGCGCCCGCTTGTGTTACCGGACAGAGTGGCAGAGCCAGTGGTCTTTGAGTGGGCGGAAAGCCCGCCTGATTATGCTAGCAGCTCTGACTGAATGAGCCTTACCCAGAGCCCTGTGCTGAGTGGAAATAGAGTGGGGAGTTGCCAGCTCTTTGAGCCTCTTACTATCCAGGCAGAGGCAACAGCAACCCCATAGCTGGATTATCAGGCTACTAATTGAGGAAGGAAAGACTAGGAGAAAGGCTCCAGGAACACGGACTCTCTCACTGTCGGAGCCTATAAATGCCTCGACTCCCACGAGACTAAAGCACAATACATGACATTGCCATAGAGACTTATCAACTGCAAGCCTCTACCTGAGCGTGCCAAAGGGGCAGAACCCGGGGTACAGAGTCACCCACCAGGAAGAGGGAGAGAAAAGAAAAAGCAAGAAGATAACCTCTCAAAATCAAGAATAATCTGCAGACTTTATAACCTATCACATTTTATTATATTTGTTCGTTTGTTTCTCTTATCTTCATTCTTGATACTTTTTTTTCTTCCTCCAATTTGGCCGATTAACTCTCTACTGGTCTTACTCTCTCCTCTCCTTGAACTACACTACCCATAAGTGTTACATCTTCCATTATCTTTTCTCTTCTCTTCCTTTCTCTCTATGAGGGTTGCACTCCAAAACCCTTAACTCTCTCTCTCTCTCCTTTCTTTTTTCTTCTTTTAGTGGTTCCCTCTTTTTTTTCTCTCTCTCTCTTTCTTTTCTCCCTCTATATTAGTTTCTTCCTTTCTCCTTTACATCTCCTCTCATTCAAACCTCAATAACAAACAAATTATCTTATCTGGGACTCAAACCTATGTTTGTGGCATTTTGGGGGGTTTTTACTTCACCTTTTTAACTCACTAGCAGTGCTCGCATCCCTGGCTCTCCATATTATCTAGTTCTTGTTCCACTAAATACAATAGTAAGTTTTTAATTTGTCCCCCCATTTTTCCGTTTTCCTCTTATTCCTCTCATCATAACTCTTAGACAACCAACACCTAAAAGCAAATCATTTTATTCTTGACCCAAATTTTTTCCTTATTTGCTTTTTGTGGGTCCATACGCTCTTTTTTTTTTCTTTTTTTTCCTTTTTTTTTTTTTCTTTTTTTTCCTTTATTTTTTTTTTCTTTTTTTCTTTTTTGCCCCTTTATTACTTTTCCCCAATTCAGGCCCTCCATCACAGGCATTGTTTGTTATAACTCACAGTCCACCACAAGATTTTCTCAAGAAAGAGGGGAGAGGAGAGGAGAGGAAAAAAGGAGGGGGGGAATAATTTCCTTTTTTTAAAAAATTTTTATTTTATTTTATTTTTCTTTATTTCATTATTAATTTTTTTTTAAAAAAACAACTCTTTTCGATTTTTTTAACTTTTTATTCTTTATTAAATCTCATTAATACTATCAACAAAACCACCCTCAGATGCCATTAAGGAAGAGAAAATCGAATATCATGGATACAAAAGAAAGAGAGGTAACACAGCTAGGTGAGGAAAAATCTATGGAGAAAAAATTTAATATATTGGAAACCTTGGAGCTAAATGACAGAGAATTCAAGATAGAAATCCTAAAAATCCTCCGAGATATACAAGAAAACACAGAAAGGCAATATAGGGAGCTCAGAAAACAACTCAATGAACACAAAGAATATATGTCCAAGGAAATTGAAACTATAAAAACAAATCAAACAGAGATGAAAAACTCAATTCACGAGCTGAAAAACGAAGTAACAAGCTTAGCTAATAGAACAGGTCAGATAGAAGAGAGGATTAGTGAAATAGAAGACAAGCAACTTGAGGCACAACAGAGAGAAGAAGAAAGAGACTCAAAAATTAAAAAAAATGAGATAGCCCTACAAGAATTATCTGACTCCATCAAAAAGAATAACATAAGAATAATAGGTATATCAGAGGGAGAAGAGAGAGAAAATGGAATGGAGAACATACTCAAACAAATAATAGTTGAGAACTTCCCAAGCCTGTGGAAAGAACTAAAGCCTCAAGTTCAAGAAGCAAACAGAACTCCAAGTTTTCTTAACCACAACAAACCTACTCCAAGGCATATCATAATGAAATTGACACAAACCAACAGCAAAGAAAAAATTCTCAAGGCAGCCAGGGAAAAGAAGAATACAACATATAAAGGAAGGCCCATTAGATTATCATCAGATTTCTCAGCAGAAACTCTACAAGCTAGAAGAGAGTGGACCCCAATATTTAAAGTCCTGAAAGAGAGGAACTTTCAGCCACGAATACTATACCCATCAAAGCTATCCTTCAAATACGAAGGAGAAATAAAAACATTCACAGATACAGAAAAGATGAGGGAATTTATCATCAGAAAACCCCCACTCCAGGAATTACTAAAGGGGGTTCTCCAATCAGATACAAAGAACAAAAAAAGACAGAGCCACAAGTAAAAGCTCCAAGAAGAACACAATAAAACCAAATTTAAACTGTGACAACAACAAAAAGAAAGAGGGGGAGAAGACGGAGATTAACAGTAGCAAAGGACGATGGAGTGCAAAAGTACTCACAAAAGAGTTCGCTACAATGAACAGGGTAGGGACCCTTTTCATTACTCAAAGGTAACCACCATTGAAAAAACCACCACAGAAGCACATGAGATAAAAAAGATAGCAACAGAGGAAAGATGTATGGAATACAACCAAATAAAAACAAAAGATAGAAAAACGAAAGAGAAGGATCAAACAAGACACGAAACTAACAGAAAGCAAGATATAAAATGGCAATAGGGAACTCACAAGAATCAATAATTACACTAAATGTAAACAGATTAAACTCACCAATAAAAAGGCACAGAGTAGCAGAATGGATTAAAAAAGAAAATCCAACTGTATGCTGCCTACAGGAAACTCATCTAAGTAACAAGGATAAAAACAAATTCAAAGTGAAAGGCTGGAAAACAATACTCCAAGCAAATAACATCCAAAAAAAAGCAGGTGTAGCAATACTCATATCGGATAATGCTGACTACAAGACAGGAAAAGTACTCAGAGACAAAAATGGCCATTTCATAATGGCTAAGGGGACACTGAATCAAGAAGACATAACAATTCTTAATATATATGCACCAAACCAAGGAGCACCAAAATATATAAGACAGCTACTTATTGATCTTAAAACAAAAACTGACAAAAATACAATCATACTTGGAGACCTCAATACACCGCTGATGGCTCTAGATCGGTCATCCAAACAGAGAATCAACAAAGACATAGTGGCCTTAAACAAAACACTAGAGCACCTGGATATGATAGACATCTACAGGACATTTCATCCCAAAGTGACTGAGTATACATTTTTCTCCAGTGTACATGGATCATTCTCAAGAATTGACCATATGTTGGGCCACAAAAACAACATCAGCAAATTCAGAAAAATTGAAGTTGTACCAAGCATATTTTCTGATCATAAAGCCTTGAAACTAGAATTCAACTGCAAAAAAGAGGAAAAAAATCCCACAAAAATGTGGAAACTAAACAACATACTTTTAAAAAATGAATGGGTAAAAGAAGAAATAAGTGCAGAGATCAAAAGATTTATACAGACTAATGAAAATGACAATACGACATATCAGAATCTATGGGATGCAGCAAAAGCAGTGATAAGAGGAAAGTTCATATCGCTTCAGGCATATATGAACAAACAAGAGAGAGCCCAAGTGAACCACTTAACTTCCCACCTTAAGGAACTAGAAAAAGAAGAACAAAGACAACCCAAAACCAGCCGAAGAAAGGAAATAATAAAAATCAGAGCAGAAATAAATGAATTAGAGAACAGAAAAACTATAGAAAAAATTAATAGAACAAGGAGCTGGTTCTTTGAAAAGATCAACAAAATTGACAAACCCTTGGCAAGACTTACCAAGGAAAAAAGAGAAAGAACTCATATAAACAAAATCCAAAATGAAAGAGGAGAAATCACCACGGACACTGTAGATATACAAAGAATTATTGTAGAATACTATGAAAAACTTTATGCCACTAAATTCAACAACCTAGAAGAAATGGATAAATTCCTAGAAAAATACAACCTTCCTAGACTGAGTCAAGAAGAAGCAGAAAGCCTAAACAGACCTATCAGTAGAGAAGAAATAGAAAAAAACATTAAAAACCTCCCCCAAAATAAAAGTCCAGGCCCTGACGGCTATACCAGCGAATTTTATCAAACATTCAAAGAAGACTTGGTTCCTATTCTACTCAAAGTCTTCCAAAAAATTGAAGAAGAAGCAATACTTCCAAACACATTTTATGAGGCCAACATAACCCTCATCCCAAAACCAGGCAAGGATGGCACAAAAAAAGAAAACTACAGACCAATATCTCTAATGAATACAGATGCTAAAATACTAAACAAAATACTAGCAAATCGAATACAACAACATATTAAAAAAATAATACATCATGATCAAGTGGGATTCATCCCAGAATCTCAAGGATGGTTCAACATACGTAAAACGGTTAATGTAATACACCATATCAACAAAACAAAGAACAAAAACCACATGATCTTATCAATAGATGCAGAAAAGGCTTTCGATAAAATACAACACAATTTTATGTTTAAGACTCTCAACAAAATGGGTATAGAAGGAAAATATCTCAACATGATAAAGGCCATATATGATAAACCATCAGCTAACATCATATTAAATGGCACTAAACTGAAGGCTTTCCCCCTTAAATCAGGAACAAGACAGGGTTGTCCACTCTCTCCACTCTTATTTAATGTGGTACTAGAGGTTCTCACCACAGCAATCAGACAAGACAAAGAAATAAAAGGCATCCATATCGGAAAAGAAGAAGTAAAGGTATCACTTTTTGCAGATGATATGATCCTATACATCGAAAACCCCAAAGAATCCACAAAAAGACTACTAGAAACAATAAGCCAATACAGTAAGGTCGCAGGATACAAAATTAACATACAGAAGTCAATAGCCTTTCTATATGCCAACAATGAAACAACTGAGAAGGAACTCAAAAGAATAATCCCCTTCACGATTGCAACAAAAAAAATAAAATACTTAGGAATAAACATAACAAAGAATGTAAAGGACTTATATAATGAAAACTATAAACCATTGTTAAGGGAAATTGAAAAAGGTATAATGAGATGGAAGAATATACCTTGTTCTTGGCTAGGAAGAATAAATATAATCAAGATGGCTATATTACCCAAAGCAATATACAAATTTAATGCAATTCCCATCAAACTTCCAATGACGTTTTTTAAAGAAATAGAGCAAAAAATCATCAGATTTATATGGAACTATAAAAAACCCCGAATAGCCAAAGCAATCCTAAAGAAAAAGAATGAAGCTGGGGGCATAACAATACCTGACTTCAAACTCTATTATAGGGCCACGACAATCAAAACAGCATGGTATTGGCAGAAAAATAGACACTCAGACCAATGGAACAGAATAGAAAGTCCAGAAATAAAACCACATATATATAGTCAAATAATTTTTGATAAAGGGGCCAACAACACACAATGGAGAAAAGAAAGCCTCTTCAATAAATGGTGCTGGGAAAACTGGAAAGCCACATGCAGAAGAATGAAACTGGACTACAGTCTCTCTCCCTGTACAAAAATTAACTCAAAATGGATCAAAGATCTAAACATAAGACCTGAAACAATTAAGTACATAGAAGAAGACATAGGTACTCAACTCATGGACCTGGGTTTTAAAGAGCATTTTATGAATTTGACTCCAATGGCAAGAGAAGTGAAGGCAAAAATTAATGAATGGGACTACATCAGACTAAGAAGTTTTTGCTCAGCAAGAGAAACTGATAACAAAATAAACAGAAAGCCAACTAAATGGGAAATGATATTTTCAAACAACAGCTCAGATAAGGGCCTAATATCCAAAATATACAAAGAACTCATAAAACTCAACAACAAACAAACAAACAATCCAATAAAAAAATGGGAAGAGGATATGAATAGACACTTCTCCCAGGAAGAAATACAAATGGCCAACAGATATATGAAAAGATGCTCATCTTCTTTAGCTATTAGAGAAATGCAAATCAAAACGGCAATGAGATACCACCTCACACCTGTTCGATTAGCTGTTATTAGCAAGTCAGGTAATAGCAAATGTTGGAGAGGCTGTGGAGAAAAAGGAACCCTCATACACTGTTGGTGGGAATGTAAAGTAGTACAACCATTATGGAAGAAAGTATGGTGGTTCCTCAAAAAACTGCAAATAAAACTACCTTATGACCCAGCAATCCTTCTACTGGGTATATATCCCCAAAACTCAGAAACATTGATACGTAAAGACACATGCAGCCCCATGTTTATTGCAGCATTGTTCACAGTGGCCAGGACATGGAAACAACCAAAAAGCCCATCAATAGATGACTGGATAAAGAAGATGTGGCACATATACACTATGGAATACTACTCAGCCATAAGAAATGATGACATCGGAACATTTACAGCAAAATGGTGGGATCTTGATAACATGATACGAAGCGTAATAAGTAAATCAGAAAAAAACAGGAACTGTATTATTCCATACGTAGGTGGGACATAATACTGAAACTAAGAGACATTGACAAGAGTGTGGTGGTTATGGGGGGGAGGGGGGAATGGGAGAGGGATAGGGGGTGGGGAGGGGCACAAAGAAAACAAGATAGAAGGTGACAGAGGACAATCTGACTTTGGGTGGTGGGTATGCAACATAATTGAATGACAAGATAACCTGGACTTGTTATCTTTGAATATATGTATCCTGATTTATTGATGTCACCCCATTAAAAAAATAAAATTATAAAAAAAAAAAAAGAAAATATAGTTTTGCATGTCTCCAGATAGCTTTATAAAATGCCTCTCTTCCCCACCCAAATGTTAAATGCTTGGCTTTAACATAAAAAGCTCATTTTCATTTACCTACTTTTCTCAATATTGTGTTTTGCAATAGATGTACTGGTTTAAATTTGATTTAAATTAACGACACTCTACTTTGGCTTTCAAATGGTTGAACTGTGTCTAGAAGCACAATTGAAGGACAATCTGACTGAGACAGATAAGACTGTTCATGTGGTTTTGGCCAGTAGAGAGGATAGTGGGAGGGTATTATCCTTTCTACTTTGTGCCATTCTCAGAGGACAGTCACAAATGTGTAAACAAATGTGAAAGAGAAATAAAGGGGACAGCCAGATTGCCAGAGATCCATTACTTTACCCCTGGGGTATGTGGCTATTAAAGAATGGGGCAAATGCCAAGAGCACTGAATTCAAAGGGAGGCTCCCTGAAGTGAGTCATCTATTTAGACAACATCAGAGGCCTATCGGGTCAGCTCCTATTGGGTGAAGAGGTAACACCATGGGCATCTGGTAGTCACTTTGGGAATTACAATAATTTATGGTAATTTGAGTACAGAATAGCAAAGTGTCATTAAAAGCTAAGGCAAATTTATTTCTAGTCATGATGGAGAGAGAGGTTGGTCATGTATTTTTTTCCTTTAACCACACTTGCAAAAATGGATGGCAGACATGATTGGCTTGAAAGATTAAGGATAAATATCTAGTTTACTAAGTAATATCCTGGTGTCTTGAGAGAAGGAATGTTGACCAATTGCCCATTCTGTACAGAGAGGCAGTAGAAAACAACCATACTCTAAGGTCAGGGGATAGTTTGAGTGTGGCATTGCCACTTTCTGTCAGTGTAACTCTGGGCAAGTCACTAAATCTCTCTGAGCCTCAGGTTAGTTATATGTAAAGATGAGCATAAAAGTAGTATCCTCCTTATAAAGTTGCTTTATAATGAAGATACATTTAGAAACTCCATCTGTAACTTGAACAATACTACACAGGTTAGTCAGAATTGCTATATTTAAAAGTTAAAAAAAAAATTCCTATGCAATATAATTCAAATTTTAGTTTCCTGAACAGGAATGTTGAATGAACCTAGAGTTCAAGTTGATTTGTATTTCAGAGCTAGGAAAGACAGGAATGGATAGAGTAATTTGCTGAGCTCAAGTCCCATTCATCAATATGTTCTTTTATGGATCATGCTTTTGGTGTAATAGTTAGAAAATATTTGCCAAATTCCAAGCCACAAAGATTTTTTTTTCTATATTTTTCTTTAGAAAGGAAGTTCTCTTCTATTCCTAGTTAGCTAAGAGTTTTCATTAGAAATAGATATTGCTACAAGACATGTTCAAGAATTTACTGCCTATGTTTTCTTCTAAGATTTTTATGGTTTTGAGTCTAATATTTAAGTCTTTAATCTATTTTTAGTTTATTCTTGTGCATAGTATAAGAAGGTGGTCTATTTCATTTTTTTTATGTGTCTGTCCAATTTCCCCAATGCCATTTACTAAATAGACTGTCTTTATTCCATTGCATGTTCTTGCCTCCTTTCTCAAATATTAATTGAACATATAGGCATGGGTTGGTTTCTGGGCTCTCTATTTTGTTCCATTGGTAAACTGTGTGTCTGTTTTATGCCAGTACCATGCTGTTTGGATTACTATGGCCCTGTAGTTTGATATCAGGTAGCATGATTTCTCCAACTTTGTTCTTCTTTCTCAGGATTGCTGTGGCTATTTGGGGTCTTTTGTGGTTCCATATGATTGTTTTGAACATTTGTTCTAGTTCTGTGAAATACACCATTGGTATCTTGTTAGAAACTTGCTGAATCTATCAGTTGCTTTGGGTAACATGGACATTTTAATGTTAATTCTTCCTAGCCATGACACAGTATAGGCTTCCACTTATTCAATTTCTTTCTTCAGTGTCTTAAAATTTTCTGAATACAGGCTTTTTATATCCTTGGTTAAGTTTATTCCTGGGTATTTTAATCTTTTTGAAGAAATTGTGAATGATATGGTTTTCTTAGTCTCCCTTTCTGATAGTTCATTATTGATGTATAAAAATGCAAATAATTTCTGAATATTTTGTGTCCTGCTATTTTACTGAATTTATCAGTTCTAGTAATTTTCTGGTAGAATCTTTGAGGTTCTATATAGAGTATCATGTCACCTGCAAATAATGACTGTTTTACTTCTTCTTTTCCAATTTTGATGCCTTTTATTTGTTCTTGTCTGATTGCTGTGGCTAGGACTTCCAGTTATATTGAATAAGAGTGGTGATAGTGGACAGCCCTTTTTCCTGACCATAAGGGAAACACTTGTAGTTTTTGCCCCTTGAGTATAATGTTGGCTGTGGGTTTGTTATATATGGCCTTTATTTTATTGAGGTGTGTACCCTGTATTCCCACTTTGCTGAGAATTTTTAACATAAAGGATGCTGGATTTTATCAAATGCTTTTCATGCATCTATTGATATGATCATGTGATTTTTTTTATCCTTAATAGAATGAATGAATATATTTTAATGATTTTTATTTTATATCCTTTGTTGGCTTATGAGTTATAATTCTTGGTTTTATTATTTTAGTGGTTGTAGAACACGTTTTAAAGCCAAAGTTTTCAAATAAAGTACCAAGGAGAATATAAATTTGAGCCCCTATAAAAAGTCTATGATTAAGTGTCTTGTCTTCAATTTGTGGAGAGGCATTAAAATGAATGAGGTAAAAAGATCAAAATGAAACAAATGATCACAATTCATTATTTTTTCAATGGAGTCAAAATGCCAGAATACATTTTACTGCTTTTAAACAAAATTCAATCATAGATTAAATAAGATTTTTGTCTTTTTTGTGTTTTATTTTTACTTTTTTATTGAAGTTATTGGGTGATATTGGTTAAAAAAAATTGCGTAGCTTTCCGGTGTACAATTCTATTTTAAGGATTTTTTTTTAAATTTACTCATTTTTAGAGAGGAGAGGGAGAGAGGGAGAGAGGAGAGACAAAGAGAGAGAAGGGGGGAGGAGCTGGAAGTATCAACACCCATATGTGCCTTGACCAGGCAAGTCCAGGGTTGCGAACCGGCGACCTCAGCATTTCCAGGTCGACGCTTTATCCACTGCGCCACCATAGGTCAGGCCAACATTTTTTTTTTTTTTACAGAGACAGAGAGAGTCAGAGAGAGGGATAGACAGGGACAGACAGACAGGAATGGAGAGATGAGAAGCATCAATCATTAGCTTTTTGTTGCAACACCTAGTTGTTCATTGATTGCTTTCTCATATGTGCCTTGACTGTGGGGCTTCAGGAGACCAAGTAACCCCTTGCTCGAGCCAGTGACCTTGGGCTCAAGCTGGTGAGCTTTGCTCAAACCAGATGAGCCCTCGCTCAAGCTGGCGACCTCGGGGTCTTGAACCTGGGTCTTCCACATCCCAGTCCGATGCTCTATCCACTGTGCCACCACCAGGTCAGGCCTGGTGTACAATTCTATAATGCAGCGGTTCTCAACCTGTGGGTCGCGACCCCGGCGGGGGTCGAACGACCAAAACACAGGGGTCGCCTAAAGCCATCGGAAATACATAGGCGACCCCTGTGTTTTGGTTGTTCCACCCCCGCTGGGGTCGCGACCCACAGGTTGAGAACCGCTGCTATAATGCATCATCTGTATATATTGTGTTGACCACCCCAAATCAAGTCTCCTTCCATCACCATTTGTCTTCCCTGTACCCTCTTCTACCTCCACCCACTCCCCTCTTCCTTTTGGTAATCACCATACTGTTGTCTGTATCTATGAGTTTTTGTTTGTTTGTTTGCTTTTTGCTTAATCCCTTCATTCTTTTCACCCAGCCCTGCAACCCCTATCCTCGCCGACAGCTGTCAGTCCGTTCTCTACTTACGAGTCTGTTTTTATTCTGTCGGTTTATTTTGTTCATTTGATTTTATATATAAGTAAGAACGTATAATATTTGTTCTTCTCTGGCTGGTTTATTTCACATAGCAAAATAATTTCCAGATCCATCCATGCTGTTGCAAAGAATAAGATTTCCTTTTTCATGGCAGAGTGGTATTCGATTGCGTAAATGTACCACAGCTTTTTTATCCACTCATCTTGGACTGCTTCCAAATCTTGGGTATTGAAAATAATGCTGCAATGAACATGCATTTATTCTTTACAATTAGTATTTTGGGTTTCTTCAGATAATCCAGAAGTAGAATTACTGGATTACAAGGCTGTTCCAATTTTAATTTTTTAAGGTAACTCAATACTTTCCACAATGGCTGCACCAATCTACATTCTACCAACAGTGTATAAAGGCTCCCTTTTCTCTACATCCTAATAAAACACTGTTGATTTACTGATGACAGTCATTTGACAGGTGTGAGATGACACCTCATTGTGGATTTAATTTGAATTTCTCTGGTGATTAGTCATGTTGAGCGTCTTTTCATATATCCATTGGCCATCTACATCTCCTTTTTGTAGAAGTGTCTATTCAGGTCCTTTGTTTATAAATTTTGGATATTAACCCCTTATCAGATGTATCATTGGCAAATATGTTCCCCCATTCAATAAGTTGACTTTTCCTTTTGTTGATGGTTTTCTTTGCTGTGCAAAACCTTTTTTTTTTTTTTTTTTTTTTTGTATTTTTCTGAAGCTAGAAACCGGGAGAGACAGTCAGACAGACTCCCGCATGCGCCCGACCGGGATCCACCCAGCACGACCACCAGAGGGCAACGCTCTGCCCACCAGGGGGCGATGCTCTGCCCCTCCGGGGTGTCGCTCTGCCGCGACCAGAGCCACTCTAGTGCCTGGGGCAGAGGCCAAGGAGCCATCCCCAGCACCTGGGCCATCTTTGCTCCAATGGAGCCTCGGCTGCGGGAGGGAAAGAGAGAGACAGAGAGGAAGGAGAGGGGGAGGGGTAGAGAAGCAAATGGGCGCTTCTCCTGTGTGCCCTGGCCGGAATCGAACCCGGGACTTCCACACGCCAGGCCGACACTCTACCACTGAGCCAACCAGCCAGGGCCTGCAAAACCTTTTTAGTTTGATATAGTCCCATTTGTTTGAAGTAAGATTTTGGAGCCAGCTGAAAATTCTTATTTTTAAATGAAGTATATAGCTCATGGTGCCATGCTTAATTTCTTAAGAAGTTTTGGGTGTCAGAAATTGTGTTTACCCAGTCAAAACAATAATTGGCATTCAAAATAACTGACTAAAAAGTCGTGTTGATCTAGAGATCACACAAAAGCAGTCATTTTAGTAAAATAAGGAGAAACACTAGATTTAATTTTACATATCTCGGAGTTTATAGATAGTTGTAATGAGTTGAGTTAAAGGCAGAGCAGGAAAATTCCAAGAGTCCTGTATTGTTAGTCAATCCTAAGACCCCTAGGTGAATGTCTCTCTCTGAGGGATGGAAGACAGCATAGAAAAGTGGCCCTGGCCGGTTGGCTCAGCAGTAGAACGTCGGCCTGGCGTACAGGAGTCCCGGGTTCGATTCCTGGCCAGGGCACACAAGAGAAGCGCCCATCTGCTTCTCCACCCCTCCCCCTCTCCTTCCTCTCTGTCTCTCTCTTCCCCTCCCGCAGCCAAGGCTCCATTGGAGCAAAGATGGCCGGGGCACTGAGGACGGCTCTGTGGCCTCTGCCTTAGGTGCTAGAATGGCTCTGGATGCAACAGAGCAACACCCCAGAGGGGCAGAGCATCGCCCTCTGGTGGGCATGCCAGGTGGATCCCGGTCGGGTGCATGCGGGAGTCTGTCTGCCTCCCCGTTTCCAGCTTCAGAAAAAAGAAAAAAAAAAAAAGAAAAGCCCAGTAGTCTAGACCTGTTCTCCTGAGTGTTCCTGGAGAAGCAAGGCAGTGCAGCATAAGCATGGGGATTCAGAGACAGATGACTAGAGCATATTTGTTTCATCACTTGATCTGTGATTGGATAGCTGTGCTACCCAGGATAAATCACTTAATCTCTCAGAATATGTTTCCTTATCTCAAAATTTAAATATTATAATTTAGAGGTTATCTAAATATCATAATATTTATTTTACAATATTTTTATGAGAATTAAGAGACATTTTTAAACAATTATTTATGATTACTTAAGCAATATAAAACTCCTTTGCTTTTCATCAGTGTAACAATAGCAGTTAAGCAGTAGGTATGTAATGAAAGCATTTCCTTCTTGTATCTCAGCTATTCATCTCAATAGGTCTGTGAACATGTGGTGATTGTTATTACTAATATTATTAACAACAAATACTAATAAAGGAGGCACATGAAAACTTAGATGAAACCTCTTTATTCAGCAGGGGCAACGGAATTTCACTTTAGCCACGCCAACTCAGTGTTGATAGCTAATCCTTTTTGCTTTCATATTCTCCCAGCCAGACCCCAATGACCTAGGTAACAATACCCAGATCAAAATAATATAATATAATGTGTTTGTTATTTTTCTCCAGTTAACAATAATAGTTTCTTGGAAGTCTTCCATGCAACATGGTTGCATAAGAGAAGCTGGGAGTTACTTGAAGTATCTGCTGGTACTATTAAAAATCAGCCTATTCTACTAGACTCTCCAATTGATTAGATTCTTCAGTTAGCTTCTGATTTATCAGTGTTTTTCTCTTTGATACAGCTAGCTTTCTCTCTTTTATTTCCAAGCGCATTGCATAGTTACCTTGAAAAAAAGATACACTGAAGCCATATTGAAAATCTTTTGAAAACCTAAGGGCTAATTCTTTGATGTGTATGTATATGAAACATCAATGCATTATTGGATGTAGTCATATCAAAAACAAGCCAGATCTTGCCATTTGCAATCTCCCAATAGAGTAAGTGTGTGTGTGTGTGTGTGTGTGTGTGTGTGTGTGTGTGTTAACAAGGTGATATAAAAAAAGGTAATTGAGGTAGGGAGGCTTAATATAAAGGTACTTTGATGGGCTGAGAACTTAGGTTCTATGTTAGGTTTTATACTGTGAAGTCTTAGAGAGCAGGGGCATAAAGCTCTTCTTTGTATCCAGAGTTCTTGTTATGTGCCAACCATTATTTTCTGCATGTGTAGAAATATTTGTTACATGCCACTATTAGCTGTAGTTCCTAGGCTAGTCACTTAACATTTTGAGTCTGTTTCCTCATTATTAAATTGGAAAAGACAGTCAGAATACCTTAGAGGTTACAGAAGATAGAGCAAAAGTAGGATTACAGTTTTCCATATGGGAAATAATATAATTATCAATAATACAAGAATAAATTTTGTTTTGTGGACTCACCATTGTAAATCTATTTTTGCCAAATCTGTACTATGTGGAACAAATGAGTCACTGTATGTGGATTATATATAAACTGGAAAGCCTATTATGAAAATCAGAATACATACTGATTGGGAACATAGGCTCTGGCATGAGAGGACTTGGTTAAAATACTCTCAGATTCTTGGGCACATTCTTTAGCTACTTATAATTATTTCATCTGTGAAACTGAAGTTATGATCAGATAAAAATGGGGGATTGAATCCAGGAATCCCTATTGCCTTCCATATAAAATCCTATGAAATAACAGTTAAAGGTATTTAAAAAAAATAATTGTAAAACCTAGGAAAATAAGGGTTTGTGCCATCATAGGGCTAGAGATTTTAAAGCATTCCTGAAATTTAGAAATCAGATGGATATTAAGACTGGAGAACCTGGCCAGGTGGTAGAGTAGTGTTGACCTGGGACTCTGAGGACACAGGTTTGAAACCCTGAGGTTGCAAGCTTGAGTGCGCGCTCATCCAGCTTGAGTGTGGTATCACCAGCTTGAGTGTGGGATCATGGATATGACTCTGTGGTCACTGGCTTGAGCAAGGGGTCACTGGCTCAGCTGGAACTTCTCAGTCAAGGCACATATGAGAGAGCAATCAATGAATAAAGTGCCACAACAACCAGTTGATGCTTCTCATCTTTCTCCCTTCTTGTCTGTCTGTCCTTATCTGTTTCTCACTCTCTTTCTCTCGGTCTCACTAAAGAAAATAATAATAATAAAAATTTAAAAAGACCAGAGGAATCCACAACCCCAAATGCAAGCAGAAGAGCACCCATGAAGGTGATAGCATTTAAAATGTGCTCTGTACTTAGTGTAAAGAGATACAAGTAATAGAATATATGTATGATGTATTGTATGATCAATTGGCAAACTAAGTTTTGGTTATGTCTTGTTGTTTTCCCCAGCTCAGCTCTTCTATTTGCTGAACAGTAAGAAGAACCCTATGACTAGAAGACGGGCATTACCAAGGGTAACTGCAGACCCCTAGCAGGGTCAAAGTACCCAAACCTGGAAAGAAAGTTTCCAGGACAATAAGCATACATATCTTTGCTTTTCCTTCATTCAAGAGTACCTGCCATTAGAACCTGCATCGTATCCCAACCCCTATAAAACCCCCTGCAAAGACTTTCAAACACAAGTGAAAAGACAAATAAGAATCAAATTACTAAATATGTGAGGTAAGCCAAAAACAACATGAAAAATATGAACAAAGATCAACAAATAACACCCCCAAAATATATAAGGAAACAGAATTAATGAAACTAGAATATTTCATTATTTAAATAAAACTAACTGAAAGAGAATCCAGAGGATAGCAGCTTCATAAAAGAAGAGACTGTTATGAAGATAAACAGTGAAAGAATCTGAAGTTAAAATTTTCCAGATAACACAAAAAACACCTCTGTAGATAGTTGGAAAGCAAAGGAGAGACAAATGCAGAGCCAAAGGAAAAGACTATAAAGATACAAAGTGGGGATGATAATAGTGACTCCTCATAGTGGCATTTCCAGGAAAAAAATAAAATGTGAGATTGCCTAGTACAAAGGCTACTTATTATACATAGGAAGTTTGTAATAAAGAACTATTTCATTGTTATTGTGGTTGTCATAACCACACTACATAATTCTTAGTTACTGATGTTATAGTTGTTACTGTAGTATCACTGAAACGAGGTCTGAATAGTTGATCTATCTGCAAGTCTCAGAACTAACACTGTAAGAGCTGATGACATTGAGAGAAAGATAGAGACAGGGAGGAGCCAAGAGATAGGATGCCAAATCCTGGGACGGGTGCTGATACTCGTTAGAGTTTAGGTGAGGGAATGTAGGAAGCAAGGTGTGAGGACAAGAAGGAAAGGGCATGGGAAGGCAAAGGGGAATTCTTCCCTTGATATTCAGGGAGGAGCAGATTCTGGGCTGGTGGTGGGAGCTCATTCTGGGTTCTGACACCCTGGCTGAGTGAAAGGGAGATGGCAGCAGGGGCTAGATGGAGGCCCGCATGTGTCAGCCGCCGCAAGGAAGGCCAGCATTAGTTCCGTCCTGCACCCTTTGTGTCCTGCCCGACAAAACACCCCTGTGGGTTCTTTGGATCAGAGACAACCTCGGACCAAATGGGTTTCCCAGGATGACCCTAAATTAGAGCAAGAATTCAGTCCTTTGTCCTATAACAGGTCCACAGATGTAAGGTCTTATCTTTTATTTTTGTCAAGGTTGACAAAGCCACTCACAATTATATTTCTTAATCAGTCAAAACCTCTACCATTTCATATGAATATAGGTAGCAAAGCAATTTCAGTTTGCCCTTGAGAAGTGTTGCCAGGCTACAAAATGTATCCACAAAGCCCTAAGGCACATAAACCCCTGAGTGCCTTTTAAAAGAGCTGCTTTTATACAATTATCCTTTGGGCTTCAAGTTGGTCCTTGTCCCGCAGATTTCTATTATTTACTCCTATAACTAAATAAATGTCTTTATTTTTAAGGGATTGATGCAGGGCAGATAGGGACACATTGCTGGATGTTTTATAAAGAACTCATCCAACTAAATATTATATTTCATTACATGAAGTACCCGATAATAAAATCAATTTGCAGATATCATCTACTTTTCCATATATTATTTATAAAAGCTTGAGTTTTGTAATTTCAAAACCAAAAATGTTGATAGAAATTTGCATGTTAATGAAATGGCATAATTTATTGATGAGGCTCACAAATATAACAGAGGTGATGTTACAGCAGATTGGAGGCTAATATGTAATTTATAACATTAAACAACTTCATGGACAACAGTGAAAACTGTACATTAGGCCCTGCCTGAGAAAATATTAGCTATCAAACTAAGTCATTTTAGCTTTGTTTGTATAACATGGGTATCTTTGTGGGAAGCTGATAGACAGTTGGCTCTCAGTCTGTGAGTGGCATAAAGAAGCATCAATCTGTTGAAGAGAGAAGGCAGGCAGTCACTTTTCTATCTGCTTTTCCAGTCCTCTAATTATCTCCAACCTTTATTTAAAATTTAAATGCAGAAAGATTATCAATAAAGGATTGTATTTAAAGCCCCATATAGATGGGGCTGAATTTTATATCAATAGTGTTCCTTAAAAACAGTCAAATTTATAGTTTAATATAATTTATTTTAAAATCAAGATATTTATAATAAGAATTATTGCAATTATTGTATACAAGGTTTATGTCTTAGGGTGAAATCCAGTTCAAAGTTTTCCCAACAAATCAGTTTTTTTACAAAGAACTTCCAGATCCCAGGATAGTGGACTATATTGGTCACTTGGAATTTTTCCCAATTCTCCTTTCTAATAAAATTTTTATTCCATTGAAATATCCAGTTAACCCCCCCCCCCCCATGTGACTCATGACTCATGCAAGGCTGACTCTGTCTCCATTTTCAGGAGTTGGGGGAGGATGATTTTTAGTCTAAGAAAATCATAGAAATCTTGTTCTCTGTGTTCATGAGTGCTCCTGAGGCTCTCTGCCACCCGATGCGATGTAAAGGAAAGACCGCTAAGGCGCCTCTCGGAAAGACTTCTACACACCTAAGAATGACACTCAGGGAAAGAAGGTGTCATTCCTTTCTCAGATTTTGTCCTATCTGGATGTGATGCCTGAAAATGTTGCATCTACCTTGTAGCTACAAGGCGATCTAGTCAGAGGGCAGAATCAACACTATGAAGATGGCAGAGTGGAGAAAGAAACTTGGTACTCAGTGATAGAGTTGCTAATTCAATCAGTCTTAAAGACTGCCCCAAATTTGAATTTCTTATATAAACCAATAAATTCCTTCCATATTTAGGTAAATCTGAATAAATATTATTATGTCACTTGCAGAACTAAAGACATCATAACTTACCTATGGATTATTTGCCATTATTTTGGTGCCCAGCATCTGTTCCACTAACCTAACACCACCCTTTGATGTGTTAGAGGTAATCTTGCCTGACCAGGCAGTGGTGCAGTGGATAGAGCGTCAGACTGGGACGCAGAAAACACAGGTTAGAAACCTTGAGGTCACCGGCTTAAGCGTGAGCTCATTTGGTTTGAGCAAGGCTCACCAGCTTGAGCAAAGGGTCACTCAGTCTGCTGTAGCCCCCCCATCAAGACACAAATGAGAAAGCAATCAATGAAAACTAAGGCGCCACAACAAAGAATTGATGCTTGCCATCACTCTCCCTTCCTGTCTGTCTGACCCTATCTGTCCCTCTCTTTGTCTCTCTCTGTCTCTGTCACACACATACAAAAAAAGAGGTAATCTTGATGGAAGAGTATGCTTCCTAATAAAGAAGCAGGAAGGTCAGATCCCTTCTTTCTTCTCCCATGGTACATGAAAGGAATAGGCAGGTGATCTGAATTTGGTCAACAGTATGTTTTACCCCTGGCCATTAATCTTAAATTGCTAGTGCAAGAGTGAAAGAAACATGGTCGATAATATTTACAGTGACAGTGTGGGCTGACCAGAAGTCTATAGGAGGCCTTGGTGGCTCCTCCTCTTTTTTGGCTCATTGGAAGTTCCTTGGTTTCTCCCCATTCCCAAGCTCAATCCCCCAGTTTTCTTTTTATTCTTTGAGCTGTCCTCTCTCTATAGATGGATAGATAGATAGATAGATAGATAGATAGATAAATATAGATAGATAGATAATCTCCATGTTCTTCCAATAAATTCCCCTTAAGTTGACCAGAATTGATTTCTGTTTTTGCCAAAAACAAGAACTACAAACTGACTGATATCACCAAGTGCGTCCTATTCCTAGCTAGAACAGCCAAAAGTAAACCTGTTTTGATCCACACAGGTCAATAATTCAACATATTCTCAAGGGCAACACAATTGTTTTTCTCTTTGCTACATTATTTAGTTCCTCTTTCTGATATATCAAAAACCATTTTAACCTTAATGGAACTACAGAAAACTCTAAACTCTTTTCAGTAATAGTTATTATTACTATGGCTGCTTTAAGTCTCAGAGGCCTGCTAGTGGCTATTAAGTAAGAACGTGAAATCTTAAACTCCAGATGTTACCGGTGCCATTTATGTTAATCTTTTACTTATTTTTAGAATTATAAGTCCAATAATTCCAACTGGCTATATCTGATACTACATAATATAACAAATATCTTTTTCCTTTCTTCTGGGCAATTTAGGCTCTCAAATCAACAGAGTTGTCTTACCTTCATGTTTGTTAACTGGTGAAAACATTTTTGTGAGTTTTTGAGGTTTTTAGAACCTGCTCAAATACACTCTAAAGAGGAATGTATAAATACAACCAAGGTCAAATTTTGGCCAAGGAATGTTGTAGCAAAGTTTGTGGTTAAAAAGAAAAATGAAGCAGGTTGTGGCCTGACCTGTGGTGGTGCAGTGGATAAAGCATCAACCTGGAACGCTGAGGTTGCTGGTTTGAAACCCCTGGCTTGCCTGGTCAAGGCACAAATGGGAGTTGATGCTTCCTGCTCCTCCCCTGCTTCTTTCTCTTTCTCTTTCTCTTCTCCTTTCCTTCCCTAAAATGAATAAATAATATTTTTTTAAAATGAAGCAGGTTTTGTATAGTATTAGCCTCTTTTAATGCATTTGTAGAATCACAATACATCAGAGTTGAAAGATCTCTTACAGATGACCCACTCAAACTCTCAATTTACAAATTAGGAAACCAAGGCCTAAAGTAGTAGAAAGCGATTTGCCCAGTGACAAAGGTAGAACTCAGACTCAGACCTCCTAGCTCTGAGTCCAATAAAATACTGTACATCAGAGTCTTGTTTAATTGTTTCTGTCAAGTAAATATTTCAAATGTCTGTACTGTCCTTTTTGTACTTGCCTACCTAAACCCAAGTAAGCTGTCATTTCCTGCCTGAAATGTCGTGCAGTTCCTCCTACAAAGTAATTCTGTCTGCTCTCAAAACTACTCCCACATTATCGATCCCTTCATGATCTGCTTGTAATAGGGCTGTGTGCATACATGCCTGCCACCCCTACTGGATTATACATTCTCTGAGGCCAAGGATTGTATCTTATTCATCTTCAATTTCATTTCTTTATAGGCCCTAATGATTTAGATGAAATAAATAATGGTAGAGTCACACTGAAATATACTCAACAAACATTTGTAGTCCCACAAATGTTTGTGGAAATTCATGGTTTAAGATGTCAGTCATCTTGGAATCCTAACAATCACCACCATGGATACATAGCACTTTAGCCTAAAGCAGTAATTAATGGCCAGGATTTCAGGTCCGGTGATAGATTGTAGAAGAGATAATCTGTGGTTGGTATTCCTCCAATCAAAACATCAAGGAAGCCTTGGACTTCAATTATTTGCAGGGTCTGCCCAGACATGAATATAAAATGTTAATCACAAATGTATCATTCAAGATACTTTCCCAAGCAAAATAAGAAAAGCCCTATTCACTTTGACTTAAATAATGAGGAAATTAATTATCTCATGCAATGGGAAGCCCAGAAGAAGAAAAGATTTCAAGTTTGGCTAATTCGCTAATCATATCACGTCCCATTGGGCTAAATTTCTTTTGTCTCTCTCCTCTGTAATCTTTGGTCTTGGATTTTTCTTAAGGCTGGTTGCTTTCCTCTTTATCAGATATCTGTTGCTAACAATGAGGACTATACACTTCCTTATCACACCCAGCATGAGAAAGAAAACTCCTCTCCCAACAATGCAATAAAAATCCTTTTCTGTTGTCTGAATCTAGGTCACATGACCAACAAACTAAACCTATTACAATCACTACAGGAGAGTCTGATTCTACCTAGTTTAGAAATTCAAGGCTATCTTGAACGGGATGTGTTTAGCTTCCCCTCAGTCTTTTGGCCTGCTTGGGTAAGGGACTGATACTCCAAAAATTTAGGTTGTCTGGAAACAGGAAGGAGGGACAGATGCTGGGTAGGAAATCATCAGTATACCTGATTTTAGAATGACAATTATTCTAACTGTAAATTAGCACAAATAACCCTTTTATGGAATTTCAAGTCTAGAAAAAGAAAATAGCTGTTTCTTTTTATAAATAATCATGTGTTATAAATAATACATATTTTAGTGTTATCTTTTTGTTGGATCAAATAAGTTCTATTCTGTTTACTTATGAATTGACAGATCAGTAATTATAGTAATATAATTTTGGGAACCCATGGCAATTTATAAACCCCCAGATTGAACAATTTCCTTATCAGAAAATTTACTTTAATTTTCCCTTCTAATTCTTCCAAATTCCTATCTACGCAGTGCTTATTTCGAGAGAGCTCTTCCTTTCCACCTCCTTATATACAAGTTGATGGTGATTCACTGAAATTGTGCTATGCTGATCATGGTGATTAAGGGAAGCGAGGAGCACATTATTGTGCGGGAAGTGGGCATTTTTCTCAAGATAAAAAGAAAAATTGACACTGAAAAGCAAATTATTTACAGGCCTTAAAAGTTTCCCAGCATATTTAAAGCATTCAGTGCTGTCCTCTCAGTCTGGAGGAGGTAAATGCCTACTCTGGGTGCTCCATGATTTGGGGATAAGAACTGATCCTATTTTCACAGTCAAGCATAGGTATATTCTCTTCAGTCACAGCCTGCTTGGGGGGCAAGGCAGTGAGGTCTACCTTTCTATGGTATATAAAGTAATTCAGGGGAGTATGTTTCCTGGGAAAGAACTAACTCTCTAAGCATCAGAAATATAATCAAACATCTAAAAATGGACTGGAAATGCAAGGGCTGCTCTCAAATGTTTTTGTGTTTATTCCATGACTAATAAACATAGAAAGGAAGTGAAAAATCTTGCCAGGTCTTAATGGAGCTGGGGGAGGACACAGCTCCCTGCTATGTTGTTTTCACTTATTCATGAAGCCAACTTGAAGTTTCTTGTGGGTGAAGAAAAGAACTCCTTTGAGGCAGAGGCAGCAGGGTTACTATACCTTATGGCAGTGGTTCTCAACCTTTCTAATGCCGTGATCCTGCAATACAGTTCCTCATGTTGCGGTGACCCCAAACCAAAAAATAATTTTGGTGGCTACTTCATAACTGTAATTTTGCTACAGTTATGATTTGGAATGTAAATACCTGATATGCATTATGTATTTTCCGATGGCTTTAGGCGACCCTACCGGGGTTGCGACCCACAGGTTGAGAACCGCTGCCTTATGGTGACATCCTCCCAAAAGTTTCTTGCAACGGGAATGATAAGCTCACATAATATGACAAGAGGCTAGGAACATTTCTTTGGAATCTGGAAATTGTTTAGAAGCTCTTCTGCAGAGATAGGGATCTCTATGGGTTTTCAATCATATAATATAAATCTGAAAAGGGGATATAATTTTCATATATTAGGATAGTACAGTTTATGTACGATTTTGTTGTTAGTTTATTTTAGACACTACAGAAAAAGCAAATAGTTTACTGCTGCAGAACATTACTCTCTTAAGTATATTTTGTACATATTATACCAAACTCTATTCACTTAGGAAGGGTATCTCTATATGCCTTACTAAAAATGGGATTCCCTTATATTCATTTATCGTAATTATATATTTCTCTGATTAAAACTTGGTTTTAATGCTCAGAATCTGGTTTAAAATTAAAAAAAAAAATCTTCATTAAGTCACCACTCCCACTTTTCTTTCTTGTTAATCTTCTTGAAGAAGCATATGCTTTTCTTAAGCCACAGAGTTCTTATATGCAAATTCTCCACTTGCTTCCTCATTATTTTTTATCTATCCTTACTTTCCAGGAGCCATGCCACAAGCAGCTCTTCTGACATCACTGTATTTCTTACCTCTCTCATGCCTGGATTTTCTGTCTCCTCTACCCTGGCTCTCCTCCCCTGTCTCCGAGAGTTCCTTTTCTTTGGCCTGCACCACGTTCCACAGGATTTTCTTCTCTGCCTCTTGTTTCTACATGTTTTCACACTCAGGATTGATTGAGCACCTTGCCCACGCTCATGCCTTTAGCAATCATATCGATACTTCCAGCTTCAGCACTTGTCAGAGCCACAGATCCTGTTGTAAAGCTCTCCACCAGACATATCTACTGCATGTCCCTTGGGTATGTCAGACTTAATACAGCCGAATCTGAACTTGTTCTTCCCTAATTAAGAGATTAAAACTACCAGTTTCATAATCACTCAATGATTTAAGAAACCTCAGCGCCATCCACCCTCACTTCAACTCCCACATTCAAGATGGGAAGATTAGACCTGCTACAAGTTTCCCCTCTTCTATATTTCATTGTCTGTATCCAGGTTTTTACCACTCGTCTGAATTTCACAATAATTTTCTAACTTCTATTCCTTGCAATTGAGAGCCCCTTACAAGTGCAATTCATTCTCTACACTTTCCTCACTATGGCCTGAATGACCTTTTTAAAATCCTTTTTTAAGAATGTCCTTAAAAATCCTTAAATCCTTTTATAATTATTTATAGTTTTCATAGTTAAGTTCAAATTCCTCATAAATCCTTCTTGATCCATTTATTAAATGCTAATCTTATCTCTCCACAGCCTGCCTCTCTGACCACCAAAGATGCTCTACTTTTTTTCTGGACACAATTAAATAGTTGTAATTCCCTAATATGCTCCCATTTATTCATACATGTAGGAATAAACTCTCCTCATTGTGATAACTCATTGAACTTTCAAAATTCAGCTCAAGTGTTACCTCTCCTAGAAAGCTATTTTGGATTCTTCACTCTGATTTATATTATTTTTCTCTTGGTTTACTTTTCACTTTCATTTTATTACCTAACAGTAATTTATTAACTCATTAACTCATGAAGAGCAAGGACTGTTATTCATTTTTTGTCAATGGTTCTAGGTATTTAATAAATGTTTGCTGAATGAGTGAATAAATGAATGAATAAATGAACAAACCCAAGTGGTTTGAAGAATACAAAAGACTCATTTGACGTATTCTCTGCCTTAAGTAATCTTAAATTTTTAATACTAGAATTAAGAAATTAGAGTGAGAAGACAATTAAATAATGAAAGGACATATAATTAAATTGGAAAATTGGTATAGAAAAATCACATTATAAAATCCAATATATTTTTCCTGTTCTTAATTAAAGAAAATTTTATTTGGCCTTCATAATGTTAAACTCAAGAAGGATAAAGTCTTTTTGCTTGTTTCACAGAAGAAAGGACACAAAAGTATCCTCAAGAACAAACAGTCCAACTTTTGGGTTTGAATTCCAAAATGAGTCCTTGAAATTCATGGCAGAATCAACAGTATTGAAAGCCAAAGAGCTTTTGATTCGCAAGAGCCAGGCCTTTTGAGAGGGAAAAACAATACTTGTAAGTTGCAGTAGAGTCTGGATGACTTAAAATGTGGAATTTATATCAAGAACCTTAGAGTAGAGAAAGCTACAGAACTTGATGCAAAAGGGCAGAGGGAGAAAGTCAACTTCCTTCCTGGGACAAAGGATGGGGCTCACAGAGATAAAGGCAGAAGAGAACAGAGGAGCTAGACATGGGTACAGGATGCCTTCTCTTTTTCCTCTACCCCAGGTTGAATCCTTCAGAATTAGGTGATAGAAAATAAGGTAAGTTGGAGGGATAGATTCTACAAAAGGATCTCAGGGTAGATCCTAGACACTTTGTGCCTGTCAGAAAATTCTCATTCTCATCTATGCAGATGGCTTTGAGACCAGCCTCAGAGAATTTGCATACCCAAGCAAGAGATAGGGAGAGCAGCTAAGAGATTTAGAGCCCGTTGAGGAAGGTCCACACATCCTGAGAAGTCTATCTATTAGACTAGAGGTCCTGGAAGGACCACAAATACCAGAGGAGACCAACATATAGCAATGCAGGTCACATGAAACTGACAGATGTCAGTGAGGAAAGAGAAAGCCTGTAGACCAATTCCCAACCAAGAGAAAGAGAAGAAAATAATGGGAGGTAACCATGAATCAATAACAGTGTTCACTGTTAATCAGCTTTTAAATGTCCTTAAAATATCCTTTCTTCCTAAATTCTTTCTTTAAAACTCCTAGTTTGTCTTGAGTTTTCTTGTTCAGTGTTTCAAATACTCTCTTTAATATCATTCCTCCACTCTGTTTACATTGCTGTCTCTGCTACTAATCTGTTCCTTAAAAGCAGGGATTCTTATCTTTGTATCCCCACTATCCCCTACCACATAGTAATATGTCAGTAAATATTTATGAATTAAAATAATATATATTGGGTCACTGGATTGGTGATGTAGATGTATCACAGAACCCTGAGAAATACCAATTTTTAAGGAGTGAACAGAGAAAGTAGACCTCATTAAAGCATGCTTAAAGAGCCTTACCGGGAGGTGGCGCAGTGGATAGAGCGCCGGACTGGGATGTGGAGGACCCAGGTGCGAGACCCCGAGGTCGCCAGCTTGAGCGCGGACTCATCTGGTTTGAGCAAAGCTCACCAGCTTGGACCCAAGGTCGCTGGCTCGAGCAAGGGATTACTTGGTCTGCTGTAGCCCCACGGTCAAGGCACATATGAGAAAGCAATCAATGAACAACTAAGATGTCACAACAAAAAACTTTTCATCATTCTGCATTCCTGTCTACCTGTCCCTATCTATCCCTCTCTCTGACTCTCGCTCTGTCTCTGTTTAAAAAAAAAATGAATAAGAATGCTTAATGAGAAAAAAGGGAATCAGGGAAGGGTAGTATCCTGGAAGCCTGAGGTAGAGAAAAATTCAAGAAGGGAGTATTCAATAGAGCTAAATAAAAATTAAAAATCAGTTAAGGACAAAAAAAAGGACTATTGGATTTGAAGTTAGGAGGTAATTGGTGACTTCTTCCAGTGACATTTTAGTGACACAGTGAGAGCAAATATATTCAGAACAAATTTTGTAGATCTAGTTTTCCCTATAGGTGCTTGCTTCATGGATGTCTGGAGAAGTAAGTGTAAAGCACCAACTTCCGCTTCCTGTTTACTCCATGTTTTCTAACCCCACTTCAGCAGGGGCTTTGTTCTTTAGCAGTCTGTTGGAGTTCCATTAATAATGCTTTTATATCCACATGACTCTCTGTATCTATTTTCAATGGTTAGAATTTAAAGAGGTCAGGTATATGATTATGACCTTTAAACCTCCCACAAGGTCAAATCCTTACTAAAAGTAATAAAGCTGAACAGAATTATTCAGAGCTCAAATAAATAAATGAAGGGGCTTAAGTCACTCAAGGGAAACATGTTAAAGTCAATTAAAGCTCAATATGAGAAGGTTTACCAGATTTTTGCCCCCTGTGACCACAGAGGTAAGAAGTAGACCTTGTTAAAAAGTGTGGGGATAAAGATGGGGTTGTACCCTCAGAGCTTCTGGAAGACACATAAACCAAGAGCACAGATAACCTGTGCTTATTTCCTGGAAGTTTAGGTAGTCAAATATGAGCATGTTTTCTCCATTTAAACAATCTAATCTACATAAATACTCATTTTAATTCAATTCAACAAAAATTTATTGAGTACTGTTGTCTGTCAAGCACTATTTTAGGAACTGAGGAAAAAAGCTTGAAAAAATAAAAACAAACAAAAACAAACAGCATGGCTTCTCTCTTCTAGGAGTTCACAGATAGTAGCTAGAGAAATACACAAAATTGCTGGCTGATTTCAAAGGCTTTATAAGAACGGTATGTACAGAGCAGTACAGAAACACAGAGAGGAAGCAATTCATTCTGCCTTGAGAGGGAGGTAGAACCAGGAACGCTACAGGTATGAAGGTTAGCTCTTGCAGGTTGATTAGAATGGAGGGCAATCAAAGCAGAGGGAAGAAACCTATAGTTTTTTAGAAAATTAAGGAATAGAAGTTTTAAGCCTTCTAGGGCAACAAGTTCAGGTCTTTTAAAAACCTATGCAGGGAGAGAATTATTCCTGTAATTATGTCTAACTTCATGGCCTTCTAATTCATTCTCAGCTCTCTCCTTTCTCTTTTTTCACAGGGGAAAAAAAGGGGGGAAACATATAGTTAACATGATATTTACATTTCTGTTAGAAATTTCTCTCATGACTGTTACTTGCAGGAACACAAAACAAAACTCTCCAGATCACTTTAACCCGATGCATACCCATTCATCATTTAGTCCTTTTGATTTAAACTGAATACTAATCTACCTCCATTAAAAGGCTCCCAAAGGGCCCTAGTTTCAGTGAACCTAGAATAGTTTTAACTATTCTGTTATTCTAGAATAGTTCTAACTTTTTCTGATGGGCTTAAGGGCTGGAAGAAGCTGAAGAACATTTTTTTTTGTTTGTTTTTTAGGTGAAGGGAGGGGAAATAGTGAGGCAGACTCCCACATGTGTCCTGACTGGGATTCACCCAGCAATCCCATCTGGAGCCAATGCATGAGTACCGAGCTATTTTTAACACCTGAGGCTGATGCGTTCCCCTGGAGCTATCCTCAGTGCCTGGGGCCATGCTCTAACCAATCAAGCCACTAGCTGTGGAAAGGGAAAAAGGAGGGAAGGGGTGAGAAGCAGATGGTCACTCTCCTATGTGTGCTGACTTGGGATTGAACTTGGAATGTTCATAGGCTGGGCTGACACTCTATCCACTGAGCCACTGGCCAGGGCCAATGTTCTTTGATAAAACTAATAAAACTAGTCCTAATCAGAATTCTTAAGATTTGGAAAGGCAATCATATTTGTTTTACTGCCAGGGGCTCTCTGATTTTCCGTTTCAACTAAGTAAATTAGGAAGGGTTATTTCCATGGTATTTCTCCCCATGCTGGGCACTAAATCTCAAGTTACTCTAAACTTTGTTTCTGGTAAGCACCCTAAGCTTTGGCAGAATTAAAGTTTTTTTATGGCTTTCCTGAGGTATACATCCAGTTTGCTTTTGTTTCTATTACATCTTTCTTTGAACACACACACACAGTTCTTACAGTGTACTATAGTAGTAATGACTATGAAATCCATATTCAAAAATTCTCAAATAGTATTGAGTGGTAGAGAACAAGAAAAAGAGGATGAGATAATTTTAGAAATAGAAGGGACTATAAGGAATATTTATAGATAAGGTAAAACTAAAGCTCTCTGATTTTCCCAAGTTCAAGTAGCAATTTAAGAGCAGAGCTGAGAATAGAATCCAGGTGAAGGAACTAGGTTCTCTGTTGGCTACATCATTGGCAGGAATGCCCATGCACCACTCAAAGGGCAGCATTCACATGGAATGGGTAACAACACATCCTGCAAGTCAGTACAGCAGGCCCCAGGCATGGAAGCAACCCTATTGCAGGCTCTGATGACTCATAACACAGCAGCCTCAGAGCCACCAGAAACCTATAAATTGATTCATTAGTCTTCTGAGATGCCTGACTAAATAAAAAATATGCAAGGTAGGAGGCATCCTGACAGTTTTGGTTCCTCTGCAAGGCTGGTTTCCCCAAGAGAAGAGGGAGACCTTGTGGTTGACCAGCGCACCTCACCATAACTCATGATTTAATGTGCTTTCCTCACTGCCTACTAGTACATTATCAGTGGCTTTTGAAAAGACCCTACTGAGTCATACTTGTAGGCTTTACATAGCATTAGCCTTCTAAATGATTTGATAAAGCAGAACAGAAAATAAAGACAGCTTCCCTCCTCCACCCACATTAAAAAAAAGTCCACAAGTTTTAGGGGAAAAAAACCAACCCTGGCTTTAGCTAAAATCCTTGAAGCCCTTGTGAAGCCTCAAGAGTTTTTCTTCCCCATCACCACCCAGGAATTTACACAATGGTGGTGCATCAGCGGAGTGAAGAAGTTTAACTTGAAACAGCCCTCCCCACTTATGTCTGTCTTGTGGTAGCAACATAGTTGATACCACACGTCACAGTTGCTGCACCCACCAAATGTAATATATAATGATTGTTTTGTAAAGAGTTTGGGGATTTATGTGGCTAAAGGAGGTAATAAAATGTAACAAAATCATAATGCTAAATATTAACTCATTATCTGAAGCCTTGGCCTGCCTCAGTGAGAAAGCAGCGGGAGGACAGGAACAATGAAGAAGATGATGCAAATCATTAAAGAAAACTTCGCCACCTCAACTGCATAATAAAGCCAAGCCAGCTGCTGCTGTAGATTCACCCTCACCATAAACCTAATGGATTTGCTGCTGAACTAAGGCAATGGCATGAAAACTAAGGCAAATGCATTGTCTCTGGTGTGAGGTATCTGACAAGGGGAAAGATGTGTGGCCTCTGGGGTTTTCCTTGTTGACACTGATAATTTTTAGAAGAGAGCTTATGTTTTATCCCAGACACAGAAAGTGCATTTTAGTAGAATAAATTCTTCAATATCCTGTCAGTCATCAGTAGCTAGATGTCTTCATCAGCAAAGCCTTCTGAACTCTCCATAGCTGTGGAGGTCTGGAAGCTAAATCTGACCTCAGAGGCAGCAGGCAGCTGGGAGGATGCACACCACCTGCTGGTGCGTGGCCACAGCTGACAGGCAGGTACCTGTGCTCACCTTTCATCCTGGAGAGTTCGGGGCCAGCTGGACTCTGAAAACAGTGTTCATTTTACTATGGACCCAGCAGCTGAACGGTAACCTTCTGGGTATCCTACATCCTCACCCGAATCCATTTCCCCCTCAAGAAACCTGTCCTGCAGGGCATCCATCATGGGGTGAGACTGAGAGGTATCCTGCCCCCCACACTGGGACAGCCTTGCCTTCTAGCATGGCAGATTAGCTAAGTGAGTTTTAGTTATTTTCATTGGTTATCCCCAACAATTCCCTAACTAGGTGCTGCCACCTTGGATCTGCAGATGCACGTGTCCGGAGCACATGTGCGGCAGAGGCTTAACAAAATCTATCCCGTGCCGTATGAAGTTTGCTCTCTTGCTCTATTCTGTTGAGCAGATTCCGGATGCAACATGGAATTTACTTTCTATAAAACAAAGACCACTGTGCACTGTTCTGTGGTAAGGCCTTGCTTCTCTTCGCTGTTTCTCCATCCTTCCATTTTCAAACACTTTCTATATTCATATCTATCCAGCCCTCGAGGCCCCACCCCCTGGGAGTTCTCTAGCTGTAAGAACAGGGAGCAGCTCTCCTCTGCTAAATTCCTATTGACACTGAGGTACAACTGTTTTGGGATGAGGACATACCACTTGACTGGATAATTTTCTTTTTCTATAAATGTCTTCAGTTCTGTGTGCTATAAACTCTTTGAAAACTTATCTAATTTGTCATCCTCTCATAGAATACTGTACACAGCCTGACCAGGCGGTGGCGCAGTGGATAGAGCACTGAACTGGGATGCGGAGGACCCAGGTTTAAGACCCCGAGCTCACCAGCTTGAGTGCGGGCTCATCTGGTTTGAGCAAAGCTCGCCATCTTGGACTCAAGGTCGCTGGCTTGAGCAAGGGGTTACTCAGTCTGCTGAAGGCCCATGGACAAGGCACATATGAGAAAGCAATCAATGAACAACTAAGGTGTCGCAACAAAATACTGATGATTGATGCTTCTCATCTCTCTCCGTTCCTGTATGTCTGTCCTTATCTATCCCTCTCTCTGACTCTCTCTCTGTCTCTGTAAAAAAAAAAAAATACTGCACACAAACATTCAAAGGAAGAATAGTATCTGTCTATGAATTAAGACAAAGAAAAATAAATACATGATAACAGTCTTCAACCTAGCATCAAAAAGAACAAATGTGTTCCTTAATCTAATTTTGCCCTGACTTATATTTTAAATATGAGCCTCTGGGTAGAGGCTAAAAGGCACATTTCCTCAGGGGACACTAGAAAATGACTTATAAAATGAGCACCAAAAGACTTTTCCATTGTGGAGGAAGGGAGGGGTGGAAAGAGGGAGGGATGGAGAAAGGGAAGGGAAAAGGAAAAGAGAGAACAAGACAAGGCAGCATGGGCCCTTAGACCTAGAACTTTAACTTAACGCTCCCAATATTTTTGCATTAACTAGAAACTCACTCTTCAATAGAAACCCATGGTGTGAAGTTTTCTTTCTTTTTAGCTTTTTGGATGGTGGAGGTAGAGAGGAGAGGAAATCTGGCTGAGGGGGTGGGGGAAGGGGAGTGGGAGAATAAGGCGGAGGGACTGTTTTCAAAAAAATCTGAAGCGGATAAGGGCTTTTTCCTTTCTTTTCCTTTTTAATTCTATTAAAAGGATGCATTTTATAGCTTCTCTGTTTTCTAGCAGTTACATCCTTTGATGGAAACATGGTGTGATGTTTATAGTGATTAAGTCTGTCAGTGGGCAAATTCAGTGTTCACTTTAGGGACAAAGCCACAGGACCAAACCCACCACCTTTTATTGGAAATGTCAGGACCAATGAAGAGAGGCAATTCATTAATTTAAGCCTCTATGGAGAGTTCGCTCTTTTTGTCTGTTCGGTATTGTGCCACAGCAGAAATATTGTACTGCACCTTTGTTGCTAAAATAATCTAAGCTCTCCAGGAGTTTGCTAATCAGTTTTGGTTAGAGTCAACAGAGCCCCAAGTCACTGTTAAGAAATTCAAGGTTTTCAGTGATAGTTGAAAAGAAAAACAAATTATTGGGGCTGCTCTTCTCTGTGTTTACACTCTGCTTGGCGGAGGACAGATAACGTTCACTGGTGACTGAGGAGGCGAGGTGCCATTGACTTCTTTCCAGCATGACTGAAGCTCTCAGGCCAGCCCTCCCTTCACCGAAAGGCACTTGTGTTCTGGCATAGCCATGCCCGTGATGAAAGGGCATGGGGTCACTCCAAACTCTTGGCAGTACTAAACGGACTATTAGGATTGAAATTGAAGTGACGCCTACAATTCATAACTCAGAAATACATTGGTCGCCAGATAATCACCTCATCTCCCAGACACATGATGGTGTCTTTTAGTCTGGCACTGGAAAAAGAAGCAAGAAGGGAACAAGTGAGTACTGATGGAACATTTGTTGAATTCAGCATGGTGCTTAGTAGTTACTAGTTCATTTAATTTTCCCCAGAACACTCTGAAGTGTGGGTTTTTATGCTTCTTTTAAGAAGTGGAAACTAAGGTTCAGATAGGTAAAATAATTTTATAGCCCTGAAAAGCATCTTCCCTAGAAATCTGCCTATTAGTAAAGAAGATGGAAATCTGATCAGTATATTTTTCTTTTCTCACACCCATTTTTTTGCTGGTTAAATGAACAGTAACGACACCTACTTCAAGCAGTCGCTATGAGGGATAAATGAAAGAGCACGTGTTATTTTTCCATTTGCAGTTCCTTCTGCCTGACTTTTTGCATATCTAACTCCTTCTCCTCCTTCATATTTTAGCTTAAGTGTCATAGTGTCCAGCAGGCTCTCCCAGATTACCCATTTAAAGTCTCTTCAAGCTCTTGCCTATCACATTCCTCCTTCCCATCTTTATAGCACCTATCACGATTTGTAAGTACCTTATTATTATCCATCTTCCCAACAGAACGTGGCATCCGTGAAGAAAAAAAGGAACTATTTCTATTTTGCTTATGCTCTATGCCTCATGCTTAGAATGGAGCCTCACATGTAGTGACTGCTCAAAAATACTAGTTCAGTAAATGCATGAATGAATGAATGAATGAATGATTAACCCCTAGAAATTCAGAGCTACTAAATAAATGGAAGTTTCTTTCTATTTCCCTCTTTCCTTCTGACCATTTTTGGTTCCACTTCCAATTAACAATTTTTCATCTCAGTGACCAGTGGTCCTGCATCATGTTACACTGAACTGAAGCTGGAGAGGGCGGCTGGCTGTGCTCCTGCTCTGTAGCAAAAGGACTTGGGCTGTTTTTCTTCTGTCTTAGGCAAGCGGTCTATTTTGGGCCTGAGTAGAGGAAACCGTGTGGGTAGAAATTGCAGATCTGGTGATTCTGTGTTTGTTGAGGGGGAAGACACTTAATAATGGGAAGGAAGAAATGGCTCCTGTGGTGCAAAGAAACTTGCCATGACCAGATTCCATCCTCATGACAGAGCTTCTGAAAATGTTCCTTCATGGTGCCAATCTGCCTTTAGCTTCCAGGTCATGGCAACAGTCAAGAGACCCACTTAGACCCTGAACTTCTAAACTCAGGTTCTGCCCTCAAGGCTTAGGATCTATCCAGAGCTCAGGCAGGAAGTAAGGGTTGCCTGTTTCCTGGCTGAGAAGTGGGAGGAGGCCTTTCGGTGCTTTCAGTTTGGTTCTACAACTCTTGAAACTGGTCAGGTGTCAATTCAAAGGAAAGTGGGGGTGGCAAAGGATGATCTGTCCACCTCTTTAAGTGTCTACAAAATTTGCAGCATACAGGCTCTTTCCATGACAGTCAGCTTCTCCTTTCCTTAGGAAACCTTTCAATAACCACAGATCAAAGCATGGGTCAAATGTTCCTAGGCTCTGAAGCTTTCTCTGGCTTCCCCAGGCACATAGGAGAGCTCTCTGATTTCCTATACCATGATCTCTGTGCCTTTTATAGGACTTACCTGTCTGATGTAGTAGTCGCATTTTATGTGTCTTGGACCATGTCCAGATGGTATTCCCATGGAGGCAATGTGTCTCATACATTTTTGCATCCAATTGAGATACTAGAATCTTGTCAGAGGCCAAAAATATAGCAAGTGTACAATATATAATTGTAGGTTATCAATGTGAATACTAGAATTTTGGAGCTAAAAGTAACCCCAAATAGTGGTTTAATATTTTATAAAACCCAAAGAAAGATAAAGTTATAGTCCAAGGTAGCTATAAATTAGCAAACAGAATATAGTCAAATAACTATTATTTATTTCTTGGAATTAAATTATTACAATAAAGACTTGCCAAAAGTTTTAAAATCTAAGGCAATTTGAAATACATCCCATCTAATAATTATAATGCTTAGATTTTATTTAAAATATCTCACTGGGATTTCAAAAGACCAGATGTTTACTACTTCAAAGAATTTGTCAAATAATAATTGCCCTAAAAATAAGTGTTGATTTTTCTGTTATCCTGGAAAGTACCTGTCTGGTGAATACTGAGTTAATTATTATGAATTTATATTTGTGTATATTGACAAACCAATGACCGGATTCTAGGTATGTAAGATTACATTAGATAAAACTGATGTAAGACCTCTTCTATCTCTAAATGATAGGCCTCTATGAACTCTTCTATGTTGATTTTCTCCTTAACAAACTTTTTTTTTTGGATGCTTAAAGTATCCCAAGTATTAGGTGTTGGACAAAGTAACAGGTATTGAGGAAATATCACATTGTCTTATAAATAAAATAGATAACCTCTCTATTGAAGTTACTCCCAGTTTAATGGAGGAGTCAGGCACACAAACAAAGAATATTTTAATGACTGTAGTTGTACTACAACGGCAACAGGTACCAAATACTGGGAGCACAAAAGGAAGAGAATAATAACCTTCCTGATAGGAGTTAGAAAATGCTGTCTTCTAAATAACTTTTTAAATAAATTGAATTGGAAGTTGAGGATTAAGAAGTTATCAAGAATTTCCTCAAAGTAAATGAAAACATTTGTCCTATTAAGAAAAAAAATAGATAGGAAGAAATCCTATAAAAAAACCAAGGCAGTATTTCAAGGTGATGAAACAATTTATTATATTCTTATTCTCCAGGTAGTGTGGTCTTATATTACAGGGATTGTATTTAAAAGTACACAATGGTTTCAATGGTATTAAATGATTAATTTAAAGTAAATGCTTGCCACATGCATTTTCTATACCTGATATATAGAAAACCATACTGCCTGTGTTTAGGTTTTTCCTGTTTGATGTAGCTAATCAAAGAATTCATCTTTCCTTAAGTAGTCAGCGTTATGGGTTGACTTCATATGTTAAAGTCCTAAACACCAGTAACTCACACTATGACATTTTTTGGAAATAGCATTGTTGCAGATGTAATTCATTAAGATGAGGTCATACTAGAATAGGGTGATCCCTAATTCAACAGAACTGTCATCCTTTTATAAAAAGGAAAAAAAAAATTGGACAGATGTGCACACAGGGAGAATATCATGTGGAGATGAAGACTGAGATTCAGATGATGTTTCTATAAAACAAGAAATGCCAAAGATTATCAGCCAACCATCACAAGTTAGGTGCTATGGGTTGAATGTTTGTGTCCTCTTCAAAGTTCATATGTTGAAATATGACCCCCCAAGATGACAGGACTAGTAGGTGATGCCATTGGAAGGTGATTAAGTCATATAGCAGAGCCCTCACGAATGGGATTAATGTCCTTTCCACCATTTGAAAAAACTGCCTTCATCTATGAACCAGGAAGCAGGTTCTTACCAGACACCGAATCTAATAATGCCTTCACCTTGGATTTCCTAGCCTCTAGAAGTGTGAGAAATACATGTGTTTGTTTATAAGCCACCAAGACTATGGTATTTTGTTATAGCAACTTGAATGAACTAAGACACTAAGGAAGACACATGAGACAAACTTTTCCTCATAAGCCTCAGAAGGAACTGATCCTATTAACACCTTGATCTTGGACTTCTAGACTTCACAACTATAAAACAATAAATTCCTACTATTTAAGTTGCCCAGTTTGTGGTGATTTGTTATGGTAGTCCTAGAAAACTAATACAGGTTGTAAATTCTTTTGGGGATGTGATGAAGAGCCATAGAAATTTTACACTTGAAACTAGACAATACTGGAACATTAACTCCATTGAGAAAAAATATCTAATGGAATTAAGAGATTACTACCCCTTTTTTCATTTTATGTAATAAGTCTATAAAAGCATTCAAATATATAAGATATACTTTTTAAAAAAACTTTAGATTAGTCTAGTGTTTGGCTAAAAAAATAAAATACACTTTTACATCTCTTTCTGTTAGGTTCTTGGAAAATTAGTCTTGTGGTTGTGTATGTGTTGTTCTTTGGGATCTTAAATCTAGCTGAGGACTTTCAGCTCTAAAAATAATTGATTTTTATCAAGTGAATTTTTCTTTTACTTCTCTTCCTAAGGTACAACATTGATCATTATTTCAAACAAATAAACTTTGAGAATATGGAACAACTGAAAGAGCATGGAACTGGATGTCTGGATACCAGGGGTCTAGCCTCAATTCTGGCCCTAATAAACCATGTGATGTTGGGCCAAAGGTTCATTTTTAAATATCTATCAGCTCAAGAAAACCTTGGATCAGAGTGGCTTTTGACATTGGCCATGATCCACTATTTGCAAAAATTTCTAATATCCATGCTTCAAAATGAGAAAGAACTAGCAGAAAGCCTATAAGAATAACATTGCAAATCCACATCAGCAAGCAAAAGAAGTGATGATGAAAAAATATCCCTTTATTTTCTTCAACTCAACTAAAGAATCCCTGCTTATCATTTCCCCCTTGTCAGTGTACAAAGGCAACCTTAAAATGTGAGTTAATAAAAGCACACCATTCAGAGTTAATATTTTGTTGTCTTTAAAGTTACAGCAGCATCAAATGATTTCATAGCCCACTGAGCCCAGAAAAATCACTTGGAAAGCAGAGTGTACCTACGTGAGCAAGTTGTATTACATAAAGCGGCAAATGATCATAGACAATTACAGAAACCTTTATATCTCAATCAGTCCCCTGGAGACAACCAATAATGTTGGCAGATACTGATAAAACTGTCAGCAATAAGATGTGAGGGAAACCCAAACCAGAACTTTTAACAAATTATTAGGTTCTGAAAAAGAGCAGAAACCTCTGTGGTAATGGCTTACATTAACAATACAGCTGCCTCTTCAAGCTCCCCAAGTCATAAAACAGTAACAGCAAGGAACTGAAAGAAAAACATGTGTGCACTACAAGGAAATGGAGTTTAGGAGAAATGGACTTTGCAGGGGGGTGTGGTGGCTGCCAAACAAAAATCTGAAGACTGGCAGTCCCCTGATGCAAAAACAGAGTCTACCATGACGTGCTCATAGGGAATGGCCACAAGTAGGCCTGTTTATCTCATCCATGGGTCATGCTGCCTAAAGGTGATTCAAACTGGAACTGAGCTTGAACCACTAGCTGTGGTGGCTTGGGCAAATAGCTCAATGTCTTCATCTGTCTAATATGGATAATTAGCAGTGCCTAAAGTATAGGCTGTTGTGAAGATTAGCAGAGTTAATATAGGTAAAGCATTTTAAATAGTGCCTGGGAATTGAATATTCAATAAATATTAGCTATTACTACTCCATTTCTACTGCTCCTACTAGGCAATGAGCTCTTGTCAAATAAAACAACCCCCCCACCCAAATATTCAGATAAAACCAGAAAGTATTATAGAAAACTGGCAAATAAATCCAAGAGTTGTTATTTAGGCACAAGTCCTTATGTTTCTACTTTGTTGATTTATTCATTTTGTTATTGATTCAGACAACAAACATTTATTGAGCATGGTGCAAGGGGAGTGGGCTATGGGTTAAGGTTTCAACAATGATTAAGATACATAGTCTCTGAACCCAAACAGCTCACAGCTTAGTTGGTGGAAAGCAGACAGAAAATTCTGAGGAGCTTTGTTTGAGCTAAGAGGAGGGTACAGTGAGAGTCCAAAGAGACAGAAGGGAGGAACACTCATTTCAGTTTAGGTGGGTGGGGCAATGGTCAGGCATCATTCCCTAGAGGTGATATCTGGAGTAAAATGTGTGTTAGGATAAAAATGGCCAATTACATTGAAGGCAATTGTCAGGACACCTTGGATCCCCTGATATCCTTGACAGAGAGCCTAAAGAATGTTTTTAAAGTCAATGTCTACCTTTGCTTTTTATCTATTGATAGTAGTTTGTGGAAACTATATATCATGGTTATATATTATTTGTTCTTTTAAAGGAAATATCACTTTTAAACACTATGGTATATATTTATAAATAGTAATCTGCTTCAATCATACTCACATAAAGTCTGTTTGGTTGCATGGTGTCCTATAGGGCCTTGGGTTGACCACTACTGACCAACAGAAAGGTTCTCTAGGCTTAGAGCCCTATGACAAAGCTATCCTGGACAATGATGTGTCATTGGGTTTATGTTATGCTTCAAGAAGGCATGAGGTAAAGATGTTAACTCTTATCACTATTGTCAAAGGGAGAAGAAAAAGAGGAGGAGAAGGAAAATCACTGTAAGAAGATAGGATGTTAATGAGAGAAAATAGGTGATGAACTGTGAAGAGCCTAAGATTTTCCTACTTAATACAGCCATTGGAGGAACAAGCTAAACCATTATGAGGCAACATAGTTCCTTTTTGAATATGGAGAAAAGTTATCTCAAAAATAGTCCCCAGAACCAATAGGCAGAAAACAAAACTTTCATCGTAAAATTGACCAACATTTATTTTAACATGTACTATGACAAATAGACATTTTAGAAATCCTTTGAGAATACTCAGTGAAACCATATACATAGTGAATAGGCTTCATATTGTTCAATTCAGCTTACCCCCCTTTTTTTAAATGAGCAGACTAAGGATCTTCAAGGAATGGAATCCTACCCCATCCTACTTCCATACATGAAAAATAGCAAACAATATTTTCTTTCCATCTTATTAAGTTGTGATTCTCAAAACGCATGTTCTTAATTCAAAGAGTTCCCCAAACATTTTGTAATTTAAAAATTTGGTTTAAAAATATGCGAACTAACTAGGTTTCATTTGTTCAAAGTCAAGACCACTTGGAGAAGAAATAGAAAGAGAGATGCAAAGAATGTCTGAGCATAGTGGATATTACATTCTTTCTAAAACCACAGTTCACTTGTTCAATGAAAAAAAACTTTTATTTTTAAAATCTCTTTCAAGGTGAAATTGCCTCTGTCCAAGCCATAGCCTAGAGAAAAATTTTAGAGCTGAGTAGCAAACCTCTTAAAACTCAGATTTATAATAGAAATGCTGTCCGAAAGTTAACGACAGTGGGCTCCAGGAAGGTATAATTATTTTCATGAGTTTGGCAGTTGGAGAGAACACCAGCCTGATGTGACCATATTTATCCCCAAGCTCAGATTCCATTACTGCATTTTGCTGGAAAGTATGGCAAAGGCCAGAGAGCCTCAGTTTACCCAAAGATTTTAGAGTAAAAAACATATTCTTTCAAAAGAGGCCAGCATCAATCACAGGAGTTTTAAGTTACAACAAGGGCAAGAATGAAGCTCTGTCTGCTCTTGAGGAAGAGCATGTGAGTATGATTGAAGCAGATTACTGTTTATAAATATATACCACAAACATTCTTAATAAAGGCAATTAAAAAAAAAAACTAAATCTTAATCATCTCCAGATATTTTTCAGGACTTTGATGAATGGAGTTTAGTCTTCCTAGGACGTCTGTTTTCTAAAAGAACACCTAGTGCCTCATCAGTGTCCATAGAATTTAGCCTGAGACAATCTACCAACTGTTTGCCCTAGACCTAGACAATACTAGAATCACCTAGGGGTATTTTTAAAATCTACCTGCCTGATTCCCAATACTAGGAATTTAGATGTAATTAACATGAGGTGCAGCCTGGAGTCAGGAAATGTAAAAACTCACTAGTGGATTGTAACAGGCAGCCATGATTCAGGGTCACTGCTCTGTGCCCTTATACTACTGGTAGAAATCATGAACCAGCAGCATCAGCAGCACTTGGAAGCTTATCAGAACAGCAGAATCTCAGGCCCCACCCCAGATATTCTGAACCAGAATCAGTATTTTAATAGGATCTTCTGGAGATTCTCATGCACATAGAAGTTTGGGAAGCACTGTCTTACAGCCATTCCAAATCTCTTAAGAATCTTGGAGTCAATCTTACAGAAATTCCAAATACCCACTGAAAATATGATCTGCTTTACATTCCACAAAATAAAAATAGGTAAGGAGTGTTCTTTCAGTTGATTAGGAGTTGGAAGGGGACAACAGGAAGGGAGTGATGAGACAGGTGTCTGTCAAGCTTTCTGTGCTCTGGATTTATGGCAGATACAGAGCCAGAAAGTGGGACAATGGGAAGGAGGTGGAAGGGGAGAGGGAGGCAGTTGTGGCTGAAATCAGTTATGACACATCAGTCAGTGTTTATATTGTACCAGTCATTAAATATTTAAAAAATCATCTCTGTTTTGGCCCACCCCAGAGCATTTCTTGTCATTATCTGGAGCATGCCAGGTTCTCCATCACAGGGTCTTTGTATATACTAGGTTTTATCTCTGTCTAAAACGCCCTACTCTAAATCTTTGCATGACCTACTACTTTTTCTTTTTTTTTTTTAATTAATTTTACTAGGGTGACATCAATAAATCAGGGTACATATGTTCAAAGAAAACATGTCCAGGTTATCTTGTCAATCAATTATGTTACATACCCATCACCCAAAGTCAGATTGTCCTCCGTCACTTTCTATCTAGTTTTCTTTGTGCCCCTCCCACTCCCCTTTTTCCTCTCCCTGCCCCCCCCAACCACCACACTCTTATCAATGTCTCTTAGTCTCGTTTTTATGTCCCACCTACGTATGGAATAATGCAGTTCTTGGTTTTTTCTGATTTACTTATTTCACTTTGTATAATGTTATCAAGCTCCCACCATTTTGTTGTAAATGATCCGATGTCATCATTTCTTATGGCTGAGTAGTATTCTATAGTGTATATGTGCCACATCTTCTTTATCCAGTCATCTATTGAAGGGCTTTTTGGTTGTTTCCATGTCTTGGCCACTGTGAACAATGCTGCAATGAACATGGGGCTGCATGTGTCTTTACATATCAATGTTTCTGAGTTTTGGGGGTATATAGCCAGTAGAGGGATTGCTGGGTCATAAGGTAGTTCTATTTTCAGTTTTTTAAGGAACCACCATACTTTCTTCCAAAATGGTTGTACTACTTTGCATTCCCACCAACAGTAAATGAGGGTTCCTTTTTCTCCACAGCCTATCCAACATTTGCTATTACCTGTGTGTTAATATTCAATAATAGCTAATCTAACAGGTGTGAGGTGGTATCTCATTGCAGTTTTGATTTGCATTTCTCTAATAACTAATGAAGATGAGCATCTTTTCATATATCTGTTGGCCATTTGTATTTCTTCCTGGGAGAAGTGTCTGTTCATGTCCTCTTCCCATTTTTTTATTGGATTGTTTGTTTGTTTGTTGTTGAGTTTTATGAGTTCTATGTATATTTTGGATATTAGGCTCTTATCTGAGCTGTTGTTTGAAAATATCATTTCCCATTTAGTTGGCTGTCTGTTTATTTTGTTGTCAGTTTCTCTTGCTGAGCAAAAACTTCTTAGTCTGATGTAGTCCCATTCATTTATTTTTGCCTTCACTTCCCTTGCCTTTGGAGTCAAATTCATAAAATGCTTTTTAAAATCCAGGTCCATGAGTTTAGTACCTATGTCTTCTTCTATGTACTTTATTGTTTCAGGTCTTATATTTAGGTCTTTGATCCATTTTGAATTAATTTTAGTACAAGAGGACAAGCTGTAGTCGAGTTTTATTCTTTTGCATGTGGCTTTCCAGTTTTCCCAGCACCATTTGTTGAAGAGGCTTTATTTTCTCCATTGTGTGTTGTTGGCCCCTTTATCAAAAATTATTTGACCATATTTATATGGTTTTATTTCTGGACTTTCTATTCTGTTCCATTGGTCTGAGTGTCTATCTTTCTGCCAATATCATGCTGTTTTGATTGTCATGGCTCTATAATATAGTTTGAAGTCAGGTATTGTAATGCCCCCAGCTTTGTTCTTTTTCTTTAGGATTGCTTTGGCTATTCGGGGATTTTTATAGTTCCATATAAATCTGATAATTTTTTGTTCCATTTCTTTAAAAAATGTCATTAGAATTTTGACAGGGCCCTGGCCGGTTGGCTCAGTGGTAGAGCATCGGCCAGGCGTGTGGAAGTCCTGGGTTCGATTGCCGGCCAGGGCACACAGGAGAGGCGCCCATCTGCTTCTTCACTCCTCCCCCTCTCGTTCCTCTCTCTCTCTTCCCCTCCCGCAGCCGAGGCTCCATTGGAGCAAAAGATGGCCCAGGCGCTGGGGATGGCTCCTTGGCCTCTGCCCCAGGCACTAGAGTGGCTCTGGTCACGACGAAGCGACTCCCCGGATGGGCAGAGCATCACCCCCTGGTGGGCATGCTGGGTGGATCTCGGTTGGGCACATGTGGGACTCTGTCTGACTGCCTCCCCGTTTCCAGCTTCAGAAAAATACAAAAAAAAAAAAAAAGAATTTTGATGGGAATTGCATTAAATTTGTATATTGCTTTGGGTAATATGGCCATCTTGATTATATTTATTCTTCCTATCCAAGAGCAAGGAATATTCTTCCATCTCATTGTATCTTTTTCGATTTCTCTTAACAATGGTTTGTAGTTTTCATTATATAATTCCTTTACATTCTTTGTTATGTTTATTCCTAGGTATTTTATTTTTTGTTGCAATTGTGAAAGGGATTATTTTTTTGAGTTTGTTCTCAAATGTTTCATTGTTGGCATATAGAAAGGCTATGGACTTTTGTATGTTAATTTTGTATCCTGTGACCTTACTGTATTGGCTTATTGTTTCTAGTAATCTTTTTGTGGAGTCCTTTGGGTTTTCGATGTATAGGATCATATCATCTGCAAAAAGTGATACCTTTACTTCTTCTTTTCCGATATGGATGCCTTTTATTTCTTTGTCTTGTTTGATTGCTCTGACTAGAACCTCTAGTACCACATTAAATAAGAGTGGAGAGAGTGGACAACCCTGTCTTGTTCCTGATTTAAGGGGGAAAGCCTTCAGTTTAGTGCCATTTAATATGATGTTAGCTGATGGTTTATCATATATGGCCTTTATCATGTTGAGATATTTTCCTTCTATACCCATTTTGTTGAGAGTCTTAAACATAAAATTGTGTTGTATTTTATCGAATGCCTTTTCTGCATCTATTGATAAGATCATGTGGTTTTTGTTCTTTGTTTTGTTGATATGGTGTATTACGTTAACCGTTTTATGTATATTGAACTATCCCTGAGATTCTGGGATGAATCCCACTTGATTGTGATGTAGTATTTTTTTAATGTGTTGTTGTATTTGATTTGCTAGTATTTTGTTTAATATTTTAGCATCTGTATTCATTAGAGATATTGGTCTATAGTTTTCTTTTTTGTACTGTCCTTGCCCAGTTTCAGTATGAGGGTTATGTTGGCCTCATAAAATGTGTTTGGAAGTATTGCTTCTTCTTCAATTTTTTGGAAGACTTTGAGTAGAATAGGAACCAAGTCTTCTTCAAATGTTTGATAGAATTCGCTAGTGTAACTGTCTGGGCCTGTACTTTTATTTTGGGGGAGGTTTTTAATAGTTTTTTCTATTTCTTCCCTGCTAATTGGTCTGTTTAGGCTTTCTGCTTCTTCTTGACTCAGTCTAGGAAGGTTGTATTGTTCTAGGAATTTATCCATTTCTTCTAGATTGTTGAATTTAGTGGCATAAAATTTTTTTATAGTATTCTACAATAATTCTTTGTATATCTATGATGTCCGTGGTGATTTCTCCTCTTTCATTTTGGATTTTGTTTATATGAGTTCTTTCTCTTTTTTCCTTGGTAAGTCTTGCCAAGGGTTTGTCAATTTTATTGATCTTCTCAAAGAACCAACTCCTTGTTCTATTAATTTTTTCTATAGTTTTTCTGTTCTCTATTTCATTTATTTCTGCTCTGATTTTTATTATCTCCTTTCTTCGGCTGGTTTTGGGTTGTCTTTGTTCTTCTTTTTCCAGTTCCTTAAAGTGTGAAGGTAAGTGGTTCACTTGGGCTCTCTCTTGTTTTTTCATATAGGTCTAAAATGATATGAACTTTCCTCTTATCACTGCTTTTGCTGCATCCCATAGATTCTGATATGTCGTATTGTCATTTTCATTAGTCTGTATATATCTTTTGATCTCTGCGCTTATTTCTTCTTTGACCCATTCATTTTTTAAAAGTATGTTGTTTAGTTTCCACATTTTTGTGGGATTTTTTTCCTCTTTTTTGCAGTTGAATTCTAGTTTCAAGGCTTTGTGATCAGAAAATATGCTTGGTACAACTTCGATTTTTCTGAATTTGCTCATGTTGTTTTTGTGGCCCAACATATGGTCAATTCTTGAGAATGATCCATGTACACTGGAGAAAAATATATATTCTGTCACTTTGGGATGAAATGTCCTGTAGATGTCTATCATATCCAGGTGCTCTAGTGTTTTGTTTAAGGCCTATATATTTTTATTGGTTCTGTGTTTGGATGACTGATCTAGAGCTGTCAGTGGTGTATTGAGGTCTCCAAGTATGATTGTATTTTTGTCAGTTTTTGTTTTAAGGTCAATAAGTAGCTGTCGTATATATTTTGGTGCTCCTTGGTTTGGTGCATATATATTAAGAATTGTTATGTCTTCTTGATCCAGCACCCCCTTAATCATTATGAAATGACTGTTTTTGTCTTTGAGTACTTTTGCTGTCTTGTAGTCAGCATTATCAGATATGAGCATTGCTACGCCTGCTTTTTTTGAGATGTTATTTGCTTGGAGTATTGTTTTCCAGCCTTTCACTTTGAATTTGTTTTTATCCTTGTTGCTTAGATGAGTTTCTTGTAAACAGCATACAGTTGGATTTTCTTTTTTAATCCATTCTGCTACTCTGTGCCTTTTTACTACTACTTCTTAAAATACAGATCTCAGCTTATCTCTTCCATGGCTAAATGCTCCTTAATTATTCAATGTAAAGTAGCTACCCAGAACTTTATAACTTCATCATTTTAATTTTCTTCATAGTACTTATTATATCTGACAGCTTTCTTTTTTTTTTTTCTTCTTTATTTTTTGTATTTTTCCAAAGTGAGAAGTGGGGCGGGGGGGGGGCTGACAGACAGACTACCATATGCGCCCTACTGGAATTCACCCAGCATGAGTTCACCCATCAGGGGGTGATGCTCATACCATCTGGGGCATTGCTCTGCTGCAACTGGAGCCATTCTAGCACCTGAAGCAGAGGCCATAAAGCCATCCTTAGCATCCAGGCCAACTTTGCTCCCACGGAGCCTTGGCTGCTGGATGGGAAGAGGGAGATAGAGAGAAAAGAGAGGGGGAAGGGTAGAAAGCAGATGGGTGATTCTCTGTGTGCCCTGGCTGGGAATTGAACCCAGGACTTCCACACACCAGGCCAATGCTCTACTGCTGAGCCAACCAGCCGGGGTCTCTGACAGCTTTCTTATTTGTTGATTTGTTGTCTCTCTTCTATCTTTAAGATTTATACTTCATATAAAAATACAGCATTGTATTTGTATTTACTCACTTACTCAACCAGTATTTATTGGTTTGGGGCCATCTGTTATATGCAGGTACAGTTCTAGATGCTGGGGATAGAGTACTTTTAACAGTACCTGCCCCATGGTAACTGTTCAATAAATATTTACTATTGAATTAACTCATAATCTTATACAAACATTTTCAAAAGGCCATTATAGATTATTCAAAGTGCTCTGGACTGAAGAATCTGAAGAATTGCAAATGCAGTTTCTAGCTACAGACAGTTCATATTCTAGTATAAAAGACAGACTCAAAAGATACCTAACAATAATACAACCTCAAAGGCACTACAGGACAAAAAGTGATGGGCATGAGAGGGGTGAGTCAAAAATTCTACTTAGAGAAGGTTGAAGGAATGCAGTGTTTGGAGAGCATTTCAAGAGGTGACATTTCTAATGTATGCCAAAGGGTAAATCAGGTGACACCAGGCATAGAAATGACAGAACATTCTAGTCAGAAGACAAAGCTAAGCAAGAAATATTAAAAAGAATAAAATGGGTGGAATGGGGAAGACGTTAATGGGGCTGGAAGAAAAGGCACATTTAGGTAAAAAGTGACAGAAATTATGTTGGGAAGTTGGGTGAATGCCCACCTGTGACAACTGTACTACCAACAACAGTATTTTATTTTGGTATTTCTTTCTGGAAAATAATTTGGCTCTATATATGAGGAATTTTTATCATTAATTCTCTTTGACTCAGTATTCCCACTTTTAAAAATTTATTTTAAGGAAATAATCATATATCCAGACAATGATTTTTATTTAAGAATGTTTGTGGGTAAAGGGTTTACAAAACCTTTTTCTTCATGAAAACTTGACCTTCAGTTACCTGTTAATCTGATGATGGAGCAGGTTAAGTATGTTGACAACTAGTCAACATAACTTTATAGTAAAACTGACATTGCTCTGGTAGGGGTTATCTAGACTAAGAGAACTATAAATAACAGATAGGAACCATACTGTTGGGCTTCCCTGAATATAATGCTCTTGTAACTGAACATGTCCTTTACAGGGACCCTGGAACCTATTCCTACAGAATTTCTGTAAGGGCTACCGGGTTATTGGAGGGAATAAGGTCTTTCTTTAAACCAAGACAGTTCCTGCAATTACTTGATGTGCATCTTTGCACATGATCTGCTATGGACCTCTGCAAGGACTCCCTTAGGAAAGGAACAAGCATCACTGTCCTTCTGATAAGTGGTGCTCCTGGAAATCTACACCCTTTGGAGTAGAATGGTGTCAAATACAGTCTTGAGTCTGAATGTTGCTGCCAGTGTCCAGGTTCCTATGATGAGGGAGGAAGCAGCAATTACCTTTCATTCTGTGGTTGTCCAGGTATAGACAGTTGTTGAGCAAAACAGCTTATATGGTCAAACAATCTAAAAAACACTGAATAGTAACCATATTTGCACTAGAGCAAGGTGGTGTTTGTCAAATTTATTTAAACAAAAAGCCTTTTTTTTTTAGAAAAGTTGTTAGCATCTTTGCTGAGCTTTGTTCTTAGAACACAGAAAAGAAATGCTGAGGTGAGAAAATAATAAATCAGTCTATGTGTTATTTTCTTCTTTGTGCTTTGCTTCATTTTCTAATTTTTCTACACTAAAATTATGTTTAATGTGGATATTAAATGTAATTTATTTATAATATACTATGTATCATATAAAAATACAATATTTAGTATACTCTCTGCTTATATCTGTGAAAGAACTCAGGCTTTCTTTCCTTTCATAAATGCATTAGGAGTATTTCTAACATATTTATACTTTTTGTTGCCCCAAATTTAGGATCAAGGTCCTTCCCCTTTTACCAATGAGTACATATAGTTTTTATTTTTAACTTCAGATCTTCTTTCTTCTCTGGTTCACAACCTTGCATGAAGGCAGCCCAAGTGTATCATATAACCATCATTTTAGTATATTAGGAGAAAAGGAGTTACTTGTTACTGGTTCAAGAAATTAATAAATCTTGGTGTAGTTTTTGTTTCCTATGCGAATGTATGTATACATATACGTGATTTACAAAATGGTAACAACTATAAATGATTTCATAACTTAATTTTAATATTTAAATTTAATAATATATGCATTCTCTCATGTCAGCACACAGAGTTCTACAAGTTATTTATTCACTTTTATTTACTTATTTTTAAAATTAAATTTATTGGGGTGATATTGGTTAATAGATCACATAGATTTCAAGTGTACATTTCTATGATACGAGATCTCTACCACTTTTCATTAACCACTCTTTTTAGCCTAGTGTGAACTGTATGGATGAAGTCATACAGATCTTGGCTATTTGACCTCATTTAATCTCTAAGTGGCTCAGTGTTTGTCTAAGTGAAGATAATCTACCTACATGAAAGGTTTGCTATAAATTTAAATGAAATACTCTAAGTAAAACACTCTAAGTACAGGGTTGGAACAGAATGTACTCAATGAATGGAAGCTTTATTATTATTAATATAAAGGGATTATTATTCTGTTACTATTGTCATCAACAAATAGTTGGGTTATTCCCAATTTTTGCTTCAACACAGTGCACCCTTGTGTGAAGATTTCTATAGAACAAACTCCAAAAAGTTGAGCTGCTAGATCAACAGCATGTCCACTTTAACTTTTGCTAACATAGTCAAATTACTTTTCAGAAAGATGTTTCCAATGGTTGCTCTCACCAGCAGAGGGTGCTGCTTGTTGCCTGCCTTTCTGGAAAGGCAACATGGAAGGGAAGGGATTTAGCAGGCTCTTGAGGAATGGTTAGGGTGTGGTGAGGCAAAAATATGACAGCTGTTCTTCAAAGGGGTATCAGTGGTGCTCAAGACTATCCTTTGGATTGATGATTTGTGAGAAGGACTCACAGGATTCTGAAATGCTATTAGATCCATGGGCTAGGGTTTATTACAAAGAAAGGATATGGATTAAAATCAGCAAATAGAAAAAAATCATTGGGCCAGAAGCTGAGAAGAAATCAGGTATAATAAGCTTCTAAGTGTCTTCTCCCAGTGAGTTGTATGGAGACTCACTTAATTCTCACAGGAATAATGTGTGACAAATCATATGAAATGTTGCCAACTAGAAAATCTCACCTGAGTGTTGGTGTCCAAGATTGCTATTGAGGATCAGTCACAATAGACACGCAGAGACTACTTGACTGAGCTTAGCTACTAAGAGCCCAGCTCCCCACCAGAGCCAAAACAGGCCTACACCCTAAATCAAGATACAGTTATCTGGTCAAACTGGTATGCCAAGGCCTTAGGCATACAAATAGGTGTTTCCCATAAATACAGTACAATTCAAGACCCTACATACAAATTGCTTTTTCCCACAAATACACAATGGTCCAAGATTATCAGCAAACAAAAACTCTCTTACCAGGAAGAGTATTTCAGGGGTCAGAGGTTATCTCTCAGGAGCTGGCCAAGGGCTAGTCCTGAAGACATGTATTTCTTTGGAATATGAAGCTGCAGTATGAACAACCCAGGCCTGAGTTTACCCATTTCTGCCCAGGAGTTGGGGATGGCATGAGCAAAGACAGGGAGGTGGGAATGCATAAAGCATAATTGTAGACAAGTGTGTAAACCAGCATGATTAAAGAGGAAGACAACAGGAGGAGATTAAGTGAAAAAGTAGCTTGGGTCAAATCATAGAGTCTTCAATACAGAGAAGCATGAGTTTGAGGACAATTAATTTGATAGTGGGTTTTAAAGATGAGATGGAGTAAAAAGAGTCTGGATTCCAGGAAACCTGATAATAAGCCATGAGATAGAAAGGCCTGAAGCAGAGTGGTAGCCATGGAAGTGGAAAAGACCTTCGGAGAAACAGGAGAACCAACCACAGTAAGACTTCAAGAGTTGCTGAAACAGGTGGACAAAGGTGAGAGAGGGAAGAGTAAAATAATCTTTTATGGTTATAAGCTTATATGGTTATAGATAAAAGCCTCTTTTGATAGAAATAAAATTTTCAGGAAAGCCTTAAGATACATTTTATATATTTGACAACTATTTATCAAGGGTCTACTAAGTGTCAAACTAATTATCTTCAAAGTATTGTCCATGAACCATCTGCACCTCATCACCTGATGAACTCACTGACAAAGCATATTATTCCCTCCAACAGCTACTAAATTCAAGTCTTTAGTACAGGTTTGGAAATCATCAGTTCAACAAGCTCCCCATAAGCTCCCCATATATCCTTATCACCACTAAAATCTGAAATTTCTGTTCTCTGAGATGCCCAGAAAATTATCTATATTGGGAATTTAAACATATCTCAGCTTGTGAACATAGGAAGAAGAAAAACTATGAAAAAAACAATTTTCCCCTCCTGGCAATTCAGTGTGGGAGTTTCAAAGGTAGGCATGAGGATACCACAAACTATTATTGTATTTTTCTAGGTGGAAAAAAAATGGTATATGGGCCTTGATATTTGAAAAAAATGGCTTAATTTTGCAGACTCGAGGCATATTTAAGTGCATGGTTTAAGTATGCAATCTAGATTATGAAAAGCACAATTCTCTCCCAAAAGTGACAAGGTCTTTGTTCAACATAACCTATAATTCCTACAAAAATTATATGGCATATGTTTTGGAAATTCACATATTAAAGAGATGAATTTATATATCAGAAACTGTTTAAATTTGGGCAACCCTTTAAACCTTACAATGTTTATGAAGGAGATATTTTTAAATAAAATTTCAGAAGAAGAAAACATTGCAAGTGACAGCTCAGAGCTCAGAAGATGAAACTAATTAAATAAAAATCCAAATATGTATTCCTTCTCTCCCAACCTCTTCACCTAGCTTTCTCCTACTTCCCAACCTCCATTTTATTTCCTAAATGAGTCCTTTCCACTACTGGGTGATAGTGAAAAAGACAGCATGTCCCAACATATGCAGCTTTCTTCATTTAATATAACGCTGATGATTTCTAATATAATGCTGATGATTTCCTTCATTAAGTTTTAGCATCTGTCTGAAAATCTGGCAAATACTACAATACATGCTATCTCCATTAAATGCATTAAAAGAACATTCAATCGGGAAATTAGTTAAATATTCTCTAAATAAATTATATTTAAAATTTTACATATACAATATGATAATTTTGAGAGCAAACCAAATTACACATAATATTTTAATGTTCTGTTGAATAGAGTGAAAAAAGCATAAGCTTTAGAGCCAGACAGACATCAGTTTGATTAATGGCTCCAGATTCGGGGAAGTTATCTAGGCTTTCTGAATCCATTATTAGATTCTCATCCATTATCATTGTTTCTGAATGAGGCATTATCGGCATTTGAGGCAGGATAATTCTTTGCTGTGTGGGATGGTTCTCAGCAATGCAGAACAGTTCTCACCACTATACTCGTTTTCCTAGCTATTTAAATATAAGTAGCATTACTACCTCCAGCTTTGAGACAACCAAAAGTGTCCCTACACATTTGCAAATGCCCTCAAGGAGGATGGGCATGCTCTTAGACTAGAGCAAATGCACTAAATGGATCATAATACATATCTCTTTGAGTTGGGAGCATTTCCCTGAAACTTTTGTGTTGACAAAGAGATGGTTAAGAGAATGCAATGTGGGCCAATCAGATTTGGGCTAATCTTAGACCTGTCAATAGAGACTGTCAGTAACAAATTTGCTTAATCTAAGCCTGAGCCTGCCTTAGAGGGTTGTTGTGAGAATTCATTGAAATAATGTGTGCTCAGCACTGAGCACAGAGCCCGGTACAGAGTAAGCATTCAGTCAAATCAGCCCTAGTTGCTACAGTCATCATTGTTATTAAAGTTAGATGTCTGAGATTAAGGAGAGGGGAGGTGGCAAGGAAAAAAGATACTTTAAGTTTTGCCAAAACAGAAAAGTAGTAAATAAACAGTAGCTAGAGAGTGTAGAGTTGCTACTTCCCCACCTTGCTTAAGATACAGAGGGCAGTGTATATTTGAAGGCAGAGGGAAGATAGATAATGATGAAAATGAGGCTGAGATTCGTGAGGAGAGTGGCTACGTGAGGCAACGTGATGAGGAAGCTGGCAAGCTTGAACACACAGGGAGAAAAGAGATTACTGGCATTTCATTGTGGCTTTTCCGCAATGTGTTTACGTGTTCAACGAGTTTGCCCAATTTCACTGGGATTTTCATGGACTCTATGTTTTATTAGCGCCTCACTCTCAAAGTGATAGCCAGCCATCAACAGAGCAGTTTTAATGTTATTAAACTCAAGAAAGAAGAATCTGGAATTGAGAGTGTGCTGGTTACATAAGAGGGACCTATATACTAGGAAGTGAAGCAATCTCTTCCTTGTAATTTGTCCCTGGAAATAGATCCTGGCCTCAGAGTTCTGATAACTGATAGCATTTCAAGGACCACTTTTATGTTTCCTTTAAGTATGTTTTTAATAACTTTTTTAACCCTCCGTTGCCCTCTATCTTCCTTTTTCCTCTACCTTCTATGATGTAGTGCTAAAAAACCTTTTCATACCTGATTCATTTCAATGTATTTTCAGTTTCTAATGTCACCTTCTTATGCCAAGAAAAAAATTTTAACAATTATTTTCCAGTCGTCCTTCATATAAACTGCAGAGATTCATTCCATATTCTCTGTGATGATCTAGTAATCAGAAGAAAGTGCAGTCTCTGGCTTCTAGACCGTGGAACCTGGTCTCTTCTTGACCAAGTGGTCAGTTTTTTTTAACTAAATAGACAAAATATCCATTATATTAGAAAAATGATAACACCACCTACAGTGGTATCATGATAGGTCATGTTTCAAAAATTAAGAAATAAGGGAAAATAGTTTGAAGAATATAGTGCTATATAAAGCTGTGTAGAAAGTGACTGAAAGGTTAAATATACCTCTGGAATACTAACTCTTCATAAGGTGTTCTCCACTGTACACTACTCTTTGCATATGGTCTCCATACCCAGGGTTCTATGACATTAGAGATTCTGCCTAACCTATACTTCTACTGGAGGTTCACAGTGAAGTCCCCAAAGAGTCCTAAAGACAAGAATTTACATGACTTATTTTATCATTTCCTCCCAAGCTTACCTAAGGATGAAATGCATGTCTAATTCAATACCTATTAATATCCCACAGAACTGGGGTTCTGAAGACCAATGTGGTAAAGGACCTGAATGAATTTGTTTGCTTTTGTTTTAGTTGTTATTGTTTTTCATTTTTAAAAACTTCCAAACAATTGATCATTAAGATTTTTGCTAAATACAAAAGCATATCTTTGGGAATCATGGCAATGTAAAGTTACCATGAAAGAAAGCATCTAAATACCTATATTATCTTGGCAGAGATTGGTAACAAGCAGTTTTCCATGTGGGCACTGGTCCATGGATCACACCAAGGAGCAGCTCTGTAATTCGTTGTGTACAGCCCTTAACCTTGGAAGAATGTATATCACTAGGAAGAAGACAAAGGTGTATATAAATAAACTCCCCCACTCCCCAAATGAGTATGTGACATATTGAAAATAGCATGCTTTTATCTTGAGGAACGTTCATAAAAACCACTTTTTAAATCAATAATCATGTAATATTTTAAAGCAGAAGTCTGGACAAAATATAAACCACCTCCCTATATTGTTGTTTATTCTTAAACATGAATCCCTTTCAACATAAATCTCTTTCTTCATAGATGTAGTTAGCAATAACAAAAAGATGGTCAAATTTCTTTATTTTTCTTAAAAATTACATAAATGGAGTTGAAAGATAAGTAAGAGAGACCGGTTCTACATTCTTTGTTTACCAGGGTACTGATGTTCATTAAACACACAAGCCCAAAGCATGGTTAAACAATCAACACAATGTGTTGCTGAATTCAAATTTAGTCAAATCTTTTTTGAACAGGGGATATATTTCTATAAGTGCTTTATGCTTTGCTTCTTTTCCACAAGAGGCAAGAATACAATAATAGTATGACTTTTTTTGAGCAATTAACTTACTATAACACAGATGAAATTCAAATTCTTGATTTAACCCCAAGCCACAATCATTCCAGTGAATTATATTTTTCTATCAATGTCATCAAGTGATGAATAACTAGCTATTATTTAAAATAAAAAGAACAGAAGAATGCTACAGGGTGACTTAAACTAACAAGACAATTTAGGAATTGTTTCATGTCTCGAGTTGTCTCTCTCTTAAAAAAAAAATTAAGTGAGACAGACTCCTGCATACACCCTGACCAGGATCCACCCAGCAAGCCCCCTATGGGGCAATGCTCTGCCCATCTGGGGCATTGCTTCATTGCTCAGCAACTGAGCTATTTTTAGCGCCTGAGGCAGAAGCCACAGGAGCCATCCCCCATGATGGGACCAACTGGCTCAAATCAATCGAGCCATGACTGTGGCAGCAGAAGGGGGGAGGGAAGGAAGAGGTGGAGAAGCAGATGGTCACATCTCCTGTGTGCCCTGACTAAGAATCAAACCTGTGACATTCACACACCAGGTCAATGCTCTAACACTGAGCCAATCAGCCAGAATTGTCTCTTAAATGGTAAAAACTGGGATTTTTTTTTTTCGGAAAAGCTAATAGAGCAACAAACTGGGTGCCTATCACGTGTGGACTTATCACCATAAAGACCAGAAATGACAGAAATGATGTTGATGGCAGAAATAACAGTGATGACAGTGATAGAGATGAAGACAGTTAACAAGGATACTAATGAGGACAGTGATAATGATATTGATGATGGGGATTCATAAATGATAACAGACAGTAACAGCAGCATCTAACCCTTACTGATTGTTTCTGTCTTTCCAGCAATGGACTGAAGGCTTTATATGCATCACCCCACTTAATTCCCATGAACTTCCTCTGAGGTAAGCATCACCACTGTTTCTTTTCACAGTGGGGTTATTTCAAGGTCAGAGAGGGCCAGTGTTTAGCAAAATTCATATAGTTTTCCAGTCCAGGAGCTGAGATATAACCAAAGTTCTGCTTGACCCTAGAGCACATGCTTTTGCTTACTAAGCTATGCCACCATTACTATGTAATACTATCTAAGGATTCATAATTCATGTCTGTTGAATGCATGTCTGAAATCTTATAAGGCCATGTAATCTACCACCTATTTCAGTTTGATTAATGTTTATCCTGGTTATATTTTCTTCTGGCTTCTCTTTGAAAACCTACAAATATTAAAACTTGAGAATCAGAGATTTTTTGTGGATGAGGTCCACTATCAATAAAGAGTTTAAAATCTATTCTAGGATGGTTTTGATATTATCTCTCAGACATTAAAAAAATGTTTACTTTCTCCCAACTAAATACATTCCTTGGTTTCTAATATCTGTGTTCAGTGGCACAGTTCTCCTGGTCTCCAAGATTCCTAGGCTTGAAAACATGAGGCCATCTGACTCCTACTTCCCTCTTGTTCCTACTATCCAATCAGTCTTTGATACTTGGCAATATATCTTCAACATTTCTCCCAGTTTCATCATTTCTTTTCTACTCCCACTCCCACCATGCCAGTATTTCATCACCTCAGTCCCAGTGGTTGATTTCAACTACATGACTGCGTTAAATAATACCACATGGTTCCTCACTGCCTATCATTTCAATTTCAGATATCTCACTCTGCCACTAAATATCGCTTTACATGTGGCCCCACTTTATCTCAACCTTATCTGCCTTTAGTCATCAAAGCATGCCTGGGCAGCTTGGTATCCTTGAAGACTCACTACTGTCCCCCAGATCAAGAATAGAACCACAACACACAAGGCTTATTCATCCTCAGTTGACCTTTCTAACTTCAAATCTCTAATTACCCTCCATGAGCTACCTACTGTGGTAACACTTCTGTTACTCTGAACCACATGACAGTTCTCATGTGCGTTTCTCATACTTCGCCCCACAGTCCCTTCTCAGATTGGTTCAGTCACACTTCCCTATTTAAGACCCATGAATAACAGGCTTTCTATGTGAACTTCAGCTTATTTTCTGCACAACTGATTGTTCCATGAATCCTCCACTATAGCAGAGGATTTTACACTTAGCATTGTCATTATTTATGTTTGTTGCACTCTTATCTGCTGCTTTTTCATATCCTACCCAACAGCACAGTGCATGGCTGACAGGAGGGTCTTAATAAATTCTTATTGAATGAAGGAATAAACTATTCATGAATATGCTCTGCTCATTCCTATGTAACCCAGTTAGAATGTACTTCATACTATTTTCATGCTACCCCAGCCCAGGACTTTAAAAATGCTGAAAATACTTGCCCAAACAAGTTCAAATTGAGTTCTCCCTTTCCTGACTTCATATAGTCTTAACTGTTGTATCTTTTACTCTATCTATCTATCATTTATTTATAATTTATCCTGTCTCTATAAGCCAAATGAAGAGCTAGAGTACCTGGGTTTGAATCACAGGTCTAGCTTTGGTTTCTTAATGTGTAAAATAAGGATAATACTAACTACTGTATAGGGTTGTTATGAAGATTAAATGAACACATAGTGAGTTCTCAATAAATGTTAGCTACAATTATTAGGGTGGTAAATATATTTGATTTTTTCTTCATATATATTATCATGGCATCTAAGAACCATGTTAAGCTGTAGTAGGTATTCAACAATGTCATGTTGGCTTTAATTATAGCAAAGCAAGAAATGAATTGTCTTTCATTGAAACCAATTTTTCCTTACTTGGTCCTTAAATTATGAAGCATCCTCTATATAGAATTCTTATAACTTTGGTAAACAAAGAAACCTTGGGAGCTGGAGTGTTGTCAAGTATTTTCATTTTTCCACTTGCAGCAGTAAATGAGACACATTTTATTGGCCCAGGTTTCACCTGAGAAGAATTATATTTGGTTTCCTAATCTGTCTTTACCTTATAGCATGATTGTGAAAGTTAAATAGATAATCAATGTAAATAGAAAGTATCCATTTTCTATAAACATTAGTGGACACGTTAGAAATATCAGTATCATCCTCAACATCATCGTCATTGTCATCATTATCATTGGACTTGTTATATAAGCAAAAAATAACTTGAACAAGAAATAAGAGCTATTAATTCTTGGCCCAGGTTTTAAATTATGCTGCCATATCTTATCCTTTGAAGAAAAGTAACACAAATTCCTTTTATTTGCCATATGAAGGACCTATTTTCTATTTATTGTTTTCATATCAGCCATTTGCTCTCCCCATTCTTTTAGTTTCTACTTTTTTTAGTTTCTAATTTTTTAAAGGTAAAATAAAACAATGGATGGAACATATAATAAAAAACTTACCAACAGATCATAATAAAAATTCTTTAAAAACAGTGGTTTGAACTAAGCATTTAGCAGATAGCTTGTCTCCATTTTGTTTAATTCTCTTTCTGGAGTTTTGTTCTCTTCTTTCATTTGGGACATGTTCCTTTGTCTCTTCATTTTAGCAGCCTCCTGTGTTTGTTCCTACATATTAAGTAGAGCTTCTATGTCTCCAGGGCTAGGTAGAGTGACCTATGTAGTAAGTGTTTTGTAGGGTCCAGTGGCATAACCTCACTGATCACCCAAGTTGCAAAGATAAGCAATCCACTAGATGCAGAGTTTGAAGCACTTGTTATAAGGATACTCAATGAATTTAGTGAGAACTTCAACAGCATAAAAAAATACGTGGATACCACACACACACAAAAATAGTCAGAAATTAAGGATACACAGACTGAAATGAAGAATAATTTATAAGGAATCAACAGTAGAGTAGATGAAACTGAGAATCAAATCAGCAATTTATAATATAATGAAGCAAAACCACCCATTCAGAACAACAAAAGAAAAAATTAAAAGAGTCAAAAAAAAATGAGAATAGTGTAAGGAGCCTCTGGGACAACCTCAAGAATACCAACATTCACATCATGGGGGTGCTGGAAGGAGAAAGAGAGGAAAAAATTAAAAAGCTATTTGAAAAGATGACAGAAAACTTCCCTAACCTGGTGAAGGAAATAGACATACAAGTCCAGGGAGCACAGAGAGTCCCAAACAATAAGAACCCAAAGGGCCCACACCTAGACACCTTTTAATTAAAATGCCAAAGTTTAAATGAAAATAGAGAATCATAAAAGCAGCAAGAGAAAAGCAGTTAGTGGACCTGGCTGGTTTGTTCAGTGGATAGAGCGTAGATCCAGCAAACAGACATGCCAGGTTTGATCTCTGGTCAGGGCACAAATGAGAAGTAACAACCTGCTCCTCTTCCTCTCCTTATCCCCCTCCTCTCTCTCTTTTCCTCTCACAGCCATTGGCTTAACTGGTTCAAGCATTAGCCCCAGGCACTGAGGATAGCTTAGTTGGTCCAATTGTCAGCCCAAGATAAAGGTTATCAGGTGGATCCCAGTTAGAGCACATGCAGAAATCTCTCTATCTCCCTTCCTCTCACTTAAAAAATAAAAATAAAAAAAGCAGTTAGTTACCTACAAGGGAGTTTCCATAAGAATGACAGCTGATTTCTCAACAGAAACTTTGCAGGCCATAATTTACACTAAATATTCAAAGTAATGAAAAACAAGGACCTACAACCAAGATTACTTTACCCAGCAAACCTATCATTTAGAATTAAAGGAGGAATTATGAGCTTCCCCAACAAGAAAAAGCTAAAGGAGTTTGTTATCACCAAACCAGTATTACATAAAATGTTAAAGGGTCTTCTTTAGAAAGAAGAAAAAGAAAAAAAATGAGCAATAAAATGGCAATAAATACATATCTATCAACAATTAAACCTAAGAAACTAAATAAATAAAAAATCAGAACAGAAACAGACTCATAGATACAGAGAACATTTTGATGGTTAACAGATGGAAGGGAGTTTGGGGGTAATAGATGAAAAAACTAAAAGGATTAAGAAGTACAAGTTGGTTAAGAATAGTTACAGGAATAAAAAGTACAGCATAGGGAATATAGTTAATATTCTAATCACCATGTATGGTGTCAGATGGGTACAAGATTTATCAGAATGATCACTTAGTTATATAATCTCTAATCACTGGGGTGTATACCTGAAACTGATATATTGTATAATTTGAAAAATAAAAAAATAAAACATCCTGGAAAAAAAATTACTTTTTAAAACTTATATGCCACATTTGTATTAGGAGGCTGCAGCTGCCATCGCTGCACAGAGCTCGAGCAGGAGCCATGGCTGAGAGGAGGGAGGAGGAGGAGGAGGAGGAGGAGGAGCTGGACCGGGGGGACTCTTAAGATGGCATTGGAGTAGGCAGACGCACAGACTCCCAGCTCACAGCACCGAACTGGATTACAAACTAATTTAGGAACAATCAGCGTGAAAAACCAACTCTGGACTACAAGAACACCTCGTAAAAACCAAGGAGCAAAGAAGAAGCCACAACAAACCTGATAGGGAGCACCTGAATCTCCCCTGCTTACAGAAATGGGGGGGGGGTGAGGCTGTTCCTCTGTTCCACTCCAAGGAAAAGAGCAGAAAATACTGCTCACAGCCACTTGCCTGGCGAACAGGGAATGAGGTGTGTTGAAAGGGCTGACTTGTCTTCCAAAAAGAAAGGAAGAGAGAGAGACAGACAGTGAGGGGCAGAGGAATGCAGAGGATGACATGAGAAGCTGACTCATCCAGTGCTGGAGGCAGCCATAGCTGGGGGAGGGGCTGATCCTTCCACAAAACAAAAGGCTAAACTGCTTGTGAATCACAGATCTCCAGACATCTCTCCAGCTCCAATCAGCACAACAAGACACAGTTGAAAACAAGAAGTAGGGAGGAGGGGCAGTAACTCAGGTCTCCATGGAGATCTGAGATACACCTGCCCCTACTGAAGCTGAGAAAACACCCTGCCCTCAGAGAGAGTGACTGGCAGAAGAAGCCTTCAGAGTCTCAGGTTGCACCCACCACAATCATGGATACAGTTTCAAATAAGCCCCCTGCTGAGATCAGTAAACAAGACTATCACCTGTTAAGAAAACAAACAAATCAAGACTTCAAAGTGGCCCAAATCCGAAAGTGGATTACAAATAATAGCTGATGCCAACCCAAGAAGACCCAGAAATAACACAATTGAAAACTGGAGGCACACAACACCAAGCCTAGACTCAACCAGCTCTACAAACAAAACACCCAAACACACAGACATAATCAGAAGACAGAGAAGTGCAATCCAAATGAAACCACAAGAGAAACCTCCAGGAAATGAACTGAGTGATGTGGAAATAACCAAACTTCCAGATGCGGAGTTCAAAATAATAATTGTAAGGATGCTTACGGATCGTAGAACAACAATGGATGGTCATTAAGAACACTTAAATAAAGAAATAGCAAGTATAAAAAAGGATATTAAAATATTAAAAAAGAATCAGTCGGAGATAAAAAATACAATATCAGAAATGAAGACCACAATGAAAGGAATTAAAAACAGGATGGATGCAGCTGAGGATAGAATCAGCAAGATGGAGGACAAGTTGAATAAAGGCATGAAAACAGAAAAAAAAGAAAAGAGAGTCAAAAAGTCTGAGGAAACTCTTAGAGAGCTTTGTGACAACACGAAGAGAAATAAGATCCACATCATAGGGGTTCCTGAAGAAGAAGAGAAAGAACAAGGAATAGAGACTTTATTCAATCATATCATAGCTGAAAACTTCCCTAAATTAATGCAGGAGAAACTCTTACAAGTTCAAGAAGCACAGAGAACTCCATTAAAGAGAAACCCAAAGAAACCTACACCAAGACACATCATAATTAAAATACCAAAGCTAAGTGATAAAGAGAAAATATTAAAAGCTGCTAGAGAAAAAAAGGCTATCACGTACAAAGGAGCCCCCATAAGAATGACATCAGACTTCTCAACAGAAACACTTGAGGCTAGAAGGGAATGGCAAGAAATATTCAAAGTAATGCAGAACAAGAACCTACAACCAAGACTACTTTATCCAGCAAGGATATCATTTAAAATTGAAGGAGAAATAAAAAGCTTCCCAGACCAAAAAAAAAATCAAGGAATTTGGAGCCTGTTGTAAACAGATCAAAGGGGAAAAAGAATATAGCAAAAGAGGAATACAGCTTTAAATAATAAAATGGCAATAAACAACTACATATCAATAATAACCTTAAATGTAAATGGGTTAAATGATCTGATCAAAGACATAGGGTAGCTGCATGGATAAGAAAACAAGACCCATACACATGCTGTCTACAAGAGACACACCTAAAAACAAAGGATGCACATAGACTAAAAGTAAAAGAATAGAAAAACCATTTCATGCACTTGGAAATGAAAAAAAAAGCTGGGGTAGCAATACTTATATCAGACAAAACAGACTTTAAATCAAAGGATATAGTAAGAGATAAAGAAGGCAACTACATAATGATAAAGGGAGCAATCCAACAGGAAGATATAACTATTATAAATATCTATGCACCTAATATAGCAGCACCTAAATATACAAAGAAGCCTTTGATGGATATAAAGGGTGATATTGACAGCAATACTATAATAGTAGGGGATTTCAATACCCCACTAACATCACTAGATAGATCCTCAAGAAAGAAAATTAAAGAAACATAGACTTAAAGGACACACTGGATCAACTGGATTTAATAGATATCTTCAGAACCTTTCACCTTAAAGCAGCAGAATATACATTCTTTTCAAGAGCTCATGGTATATTCTCTAGGATAGACCACATGTTAGGGCACAAAAGTGGCCTCAACAAATTTAAGAAGATTGAAATCATATCAAGCACTTTCTCTGATCACAATGGCATGAAACTAGAAATCAACTACAACAGAAAAACTAAAAAATTCTCAAACACATGGAAACTAAATAGCAGGTTGTTAAATAATGAATGGATAAACAATGAGATCAAAGAAGAAATAAAAAAATTCATAGAAATGAATGATAATGAGAATACAAGAACTTAAAATTTATGGGACACAGCAAAAGCAGTACTGAGAAGGAAGTTCATAACACTACAGGCACACTTTAAGAAGCTAGAAAATTCTCAAATAAAAAACTTGACCCTGCATCTAAAAGAACTAGAAAAAGAACAGCAAGTAAAGCCCAAGAGTAGTAGAAGAAAGAAAGTAATAAAGATCAGAGCAGAAATAAATGACATAGAGGCTAAAGAAACAATACAGAGGATCAATGAAACTAGGAGCTGGTTCTTTGAAAAGGTAAACAAGATCGATGAACCTTTAACTAGACTCACCAAGAAAAAAAAAGAGAGAGGACTCAAATAAATAAAATTAGAAATGAGAATGGAGAAATAACATCTGACACAACAGAAATACAAAATATTGTAAGAAAATACTATGAAGAACTAACTGTATGCCAAAAAACTAGACAACCTAGATGAAATGGACAATTCCTTAAAACATACAACCTTCCAAAAATCAATCTGGAAGAATCAGAAAACCTAAACAGACCAATTATACCAAATGAGATTGAAACAAGTTATTAAAAAACTCGCAACAAAGAAAAGTCCTGGGCCTGATGGCTTCACAAGTGAATTCTACCAAATACTCAAAGAAGAACTAACTCCTATCCTTCTCAAGCTATTTCAAAAAATTCAAGAGGAAGGAAGACTTCCAACTCCTTTTTTTTTTTTTTTGTATTTTTCTGAAGCTGGAAACAGGGAGGTAGTCAGACTCCCACATGCGCCCGACCAGGATCCACCCGGCACACTCACCAGAGGGCGATGCTCTGCCCATCCAGAGCATCGCTTCTGTTGCGACCAGAGCCACTCTAGTGCCTGAGGCAGAGGCCACAGAGCCATCCCTAGCGCCAGGGCCATCCTTGCTCCAATGGAGCCTTGACTGCGGGAGGGGAAGAGAGAGACAGAGGAAGGAGAGGGGGAGGGGTGGAGAAGCAGATGGGTGCTTCTCCTGTGTGCCCAGGCCAGGAATTGAACTTGGGACTTCTGTACGCCAGGCCGACGCTCTACCACAGAGCCAAACGGCCAGGGCCTAACTCTTTTTATGAGGCGAGCATAATTCTGATTGCAAAACCAGGCAAAGACATCACAATAAAAGAAAATTATAGGTCAATATCCCTGATGAATATACATGCTAAAATCCTCAACAAAATATTAGCAAACCAGATCCAACAATATATGGAAAAAAACATACACCATGATCAAGAGGAATTTAATCTGGGGAGGTAAGGCTGGTGGTACAATATTCGCAAATCAATCAATGTGATTCATCACATAAACAAAAGGAAGGAGAAAAACCACATAATAATTTTAATAGATGCAGAAAAAGCATTTGATAAAATCCAGCACCCATTCATGATCAAGTCTCAGCAATGCCTGACCAGGTGGTGGCACAGTGGATAGAGCGTCGGACTGGGATGCAGAAGGACCCAGGTTCGAGACCCGAGGTCGCCAGCTTGAGCGCGGGCTCATCTGGCTTGAGCAAAAAAAAGCTCACCAGCTTGGAACCAAGGTCGCTGGCTCCAGCAAAGGGTTACTCGGTCTGCTGAAGGCCCGCAGTCAAGGCACATATGAGGAAGCAATCAATGAACAACTAAGAAGTCGCAACGCGCAACGAAAAACTAATGATTGATGCTTCTCATCTCTCTCCGTTCCTGTCTGTCCCTGTCTATCTCTGCCTCTGTAAAAAAGAAAGAAAAAAAAAAGTCTCAGCAAAGTGGGAATACAGGGAACATACCTCAACATGATAAAGGCCATCTATGACAAACTGACAGCCAACATCATACGCAATGGGCAAAAATTAAAAGCAATCCTCTTAAGATCAGGCACAAGGCAGGGGTGCCCCCTTTTACCACTCTTATTCAACATAGTCCTGGAAGTCCTAGCCACAGCCATCAGACAAGAAGAAGAAATAAAAGGCATTCAAGTTGGAAAAGAAGAAGTAAAACTATCATTATTTACAGATGATATGATATTGTATATAGAAAACCCTAAAGTCTCAGTCAAAAAAGTACTGGACCTGATAAATGAATTCAGTAAAGTGACAGAATGTAAAATTAATATTCAGAAATCAGAGGTATTTTATACACCAACAATGAACAGTCAGAAAGAGAAATTAAGGAAACAATTCTCTTCACTATTGCAACCAAAATAATAAAGTACCTAGGAGTAAATTTAACCAAGGAGACTAAAGACTTGTACTTGGAAAATTATAAAACATTGATAAAAGAAATCAAGGAAGATATACAAACAAGTGGAAGCATATACTGTGCTCATGGTTAGGAAGAATAAACATCATTAAAATGTCTATATTACCCAAAGCAATTTATAAATTCAATGCAATACCAATTAAAATACCAACAACATACTTTAAAGATAGAGATCACATATTCCAAAAATTTATATGGAACAAAAAAAGAACATGAATAGCCTCAGCAATCTTAAAAAAAAAGAATAAAGTGGGAGGTATCCTGATATCAAGTTATACTACAAGGCTATTGTACTCAAAACAGCATGGTACTGGCATAAGATCAGGCATATAGATCAATGGCACAGAACAGAGAACCCAGAAATAAACCCACAGCTTTATGGACGACTGATATTTGACAAAGGAGGTAAGAGCATACAATGAAGTAAAGACAGTCTCTTTAATAAGTGGTGTTGGGAACATTGGACATTTACCTGCAAAAAAATGACACTAGACCACCAACTCGCACCATTCACAAAAATAAACTCAAAATCGATAAAAGACTTAAATATAAGCTGTGAAACCATAAGCATCTTAGAGGAAAACATAGGCAGTAAGCTCTCTGACATCTCTCGCAGCCATATATTTGCTGTTTTATCTCCACGGGCAAGTGAAATAAAAGACAGGATGAACAAATGGAACTCTATCAAACTAAAAAGCTTTGCACAGCTAAAGACAATAAGAACAGAATAAAAAGACAAACTACACCATGGAAGAACATATTTGACAATACGTCTGATAAGGGGTTAATAACCAAAATTTATAAAGAACTTGTAAATCTCAACACCAGAAAGACAAACAATCCAATCAAAAAATGGGCAAAAGAAATGAATAGAAACTTCTCCAAAGAGGACATACAGATGGCCAATAGGCTTATGAAAAAATGCTCAACATCACTAATCATTAGAGAAATGCAAATTAAAACCACAATGAGATATCTCTTCACACCAGTCAGAATGGCGCTCATCAACAAAACAACACAGATTGAGTGCTGGCAGGATGTGGAGAGAAGGAAACCCTCCTGCTCTGCTGGTGGGAATGCAGACTGGTGCAGCCACTGTGGAAAACAGTATGGAGATTCCTCAAAAAATTGAAAATCAAACTGCCTTTTGACCCAGCTATCCCACTTTTAGGAATATATCCTAAGAACACCATACCACTGTTCCAAAAGGAGAAATGCACCCCCTTGTTTATGGCAGCATTGATCACAATAGCGAAGATCTGGAAACAGCCCAAGTGTCTGTCAGTGGACAAGTGGATTAAAAAGCTTTGGTACATATATACTATGGAATACGACTCAGCCATAGAAATGATGACATCGGATCATTTACAATAACATGGATGGACCCTGATAACGTTATACAGAGTGAAATAAGTAAATCAGAAAAAACTAAGAACTATATGATTCCATACATAGATGGGACACAAAAATGAGACTCAGAGACATGGACAAGAATGTGATAGTAACGAGGGTGGGGGGGTGGGGAGTTGTGAGGAGGGAGAGAGAGGGGTGGGGGGTGGGGAGGGGCATCAAAAAACCAGATAGAAGGTGGCAGAAGACAATTTGACTTTGGGTGAGGGGTATGCAACATAATCAAATGTCAAAATAATCTGGAGATGTTTTCTCTGAACATATGTATCCTGATTTATCAATGTCACTGCATTAAAAGTAACAATAAAAAATGTTTCTGTGCCTTTTGAATAGTGAATTTAATACTCTGAACAGATGCCATTGTAAAACATCTGAGTTTTAAATAAATGCTTAGTAACTTAAAAAAAAAAACATACGCCACATTTGTTTTAATACAGCCTTGCATCATAATAGCTTTTTGTATAATCCAACATTCATTGTCTTCACCCATAATTTAATCTCCTTTGCTCTTAAATTTATGACTAGTCAGTTTTGATCCATTATATTCTTATGTTACTGCATTTTGTCAATGTACTTGCCTTGCCCAAACTTCATCTAATTTTTTAAAGCTTATTTTCTTATTGACTAATGTATTTTAAATTTAATTCTACCCTTGAGAGTGTTATAAATGTCATCTCCTACAGGAACTTTAAATCCAGTAAGTGTATTCTGGGTCCTGTTTCCTGGGTCACCAATTAAGTACAAGTTCTTTGACATAGCTGTGGGCTGAATTTGATAGGTTTTTCAAAGTTGATGCTTAACTGCTGATAATTATCTTTAAGGAAAACCTTTACTAAAATTCATACCTTTCTAAAATTCTTATGAGACTTTAGCCAAGTTCCTATTTCCCTAAGATTTTGGGGAACCTTTCGTTAAATTAATACTTTCTAAAATTCTTATGGAACTGAAGTCAGTATTGTTTATTTCTCTGTCTGTGTGCATCTGTGTGTGTGGGAGCATATGTTAAAAATACAACTTATACTGGTCTGGTATAATATCATTTTTACAAAGTCATGACTGGTAACATCCAAATATTTTATCGTTTAGTTGATTGAAATAAATTCATTCCCATGATTCGTTCTATTTCTCCTTTCAATTCTGTTATTGTTTGTTTCATGTATTTTGGGGCTCTATTATTAGGTGTATGTATATATTACTAATTGCTATATCTTTCTGATATTGACCCTTTTATCATCATGAAATATATTTTTCCCTAGCAATATTTTTTGTTTTAACATCTATTTTGTCTGATAGCATTATAACCACTACAGCTTTCCTACAGCTAGTGTTTACATAATATATGTTTTTCATCTATTTAAACAGATCTGTGTCTTTGAATCTAACTTTTGCCTCTATAGATAGAATATAGTTGGATCTTGCTTCTCAAATACAGTACACCAATCTCTGTCTTTTGACTGAGATGTTTGGACCACTTGTATTTAATTAACATGATTAAATTTACATATTCCATTTTACTATTTGTGTTTTAGCTGTATCTTATCATTTTTAGTTCTAGTCCTCCTTTAAAGGATTTTTGTGTTAAGTATACTTTTTAGAGTACTATTGTATTTTAACTCCTGTTGATTTTTTAAATGATTTTATTTAGTTATTTTCTTAATGAATGCTATAAGGATTACAATATGCATCTTGACTAAGTACATTCAACTCCAGACAAATAATAAATTAATTGTATTAAAATATAAAAAACTGGCTCCTTTATAGTTCCAGTCCCTCCCTGTTCTTTGTGTCATTATTGTAATACATATTGTAATATTATATATGAATGTACACATATATATGTAAATGCAACAATACTGTATTATAATGACTCTATAGAACATGTCATTTTAAGAAGTTATGAGAAGAAATAATAAAAATATACTTATGGTATTGACCGGTGGTGGTGCAGTGGCTAGAGCATCAACCTGGGACACTGAGGACCCAAGTTCGAAATCCTGAGGTCAATGGCTTGAGTGTAGGCTCACCAGTTTAATTGTGGGGTTTCTGGCTGGAGCATGGAAACATCAACATGATCCCATGGTCACTGACTTGAAGGCGAAGGTTGCTGGCTTGAGTAAGGGGTCAGTGGTTGAGCTGGACCCCGTGTCTCAAGGCATATATGAGAAGCAGTCAATGAATAACTAAAGTAATGCAATTACAAGTTGATGCTTCTCATCTCTTGTCCTTCTTGCCTATCTGTGTGTTTCTCTCTCTCTCTTGTATATATATATATATATATATATATATATATACACACACACAAATATATATGTTACATTATAATAATACAGTATTGTCATTTATAATAGTCATTATAATACAGTATTGTTGCATTTACATATATATGTATACATTCATATATAATATATATTACAATAATGACACAAAGAACAGGGAGGGACTGGAACTATAAAGGAGCCAGTTTTTTATATTTTAATACAATTAATTTATATATATTTATAGAGCCTTTTATATTAACCATTTTATATTTACAATTTCCTTTCTTTGAATTTGAGTTATCTTTTAGTGTCGCTTTCTTTTAGCCTAAAAGACTTCCTGTGGTATTCTTATAATACTGGTCTACTAGCAATGAGTTCTCTCAGCCTATTTTTTGTTGTTTAAATCTGAGATGGCTTTATTTCACTTTCATTTTTGAAGACTGCTTTTGCTGGATATATAACTCTTGATTGGAATTTTTTCTTTTAGCATTTTGAATGTGTCATTCAACTACTTTCTGGACTTTATTCTTTCAAATGAGAAATTAGTCATTAATTACATCAATTCTTCTTCATGTCATGACCTGTTTCTCACTTGTTGCTTTCAAGATTTTTTTCTTTCTCTTTGACTTTCAGCAGTTTGACTTAAATGTGTATAGTTGTGCATGATTTTGTGTTTATTCTTCATAGGATTTATTGAATTTCTTAGATCTGTAGAATAATACTGATTTTCAAATTTGGGAAGTTTTTGGTTATTATTTTATTAAAACATTTTTTCTCTCTGCTGATTTCTCCTCCCCTTTTGGGACTCACATTGCATGCATGTTAGTATTCTTGATGTCCCACAAATCTCCAGGGTTCTCCTCATTTTTCTTCAGTCTTTTTCCTCTGAGTTCTTCACATTGTATTATTTTTACTGATCACTCTCAAGTTCATTGATTCTTTCTCCTGCCATCTTAAATCTGTTTTTGAGTCATTCTAGTGATTTTTCAAATTTCAATTCCTGTATTTTTAACTTCAGTATTTCCTTTTGATTTTTTTTTATAATTTCCATTTGCTTATTGAGATTTATTACTTGTTGATTTATATTATCATAATTTCCTTTAATTCTTTAAAAATCATTTTATTTAGCTACTTTGAAGTCTTTGTTTACTATATCCAACATCTGGGAATACTCAGAGACAATTTATATTGACTGCTATTTTCCTTGCTCACACTTTGCAGTCATTTTAAAATTTTTACTAAAAACTGAACATTTTAGATGATATACTGCAGCAATGTGGGATTCTGATTTCTCCCCTTGATGGTGGTAGTTGTTGCTTTTCATTGTTGTTTGTTTTTTATGTAGCAACTTGCCTGAGATGAATCTGTGAAATCTGTCTTCTCATGCAGCCACTGATGTCCATTTATTATTGTTGTTGTTTTAATTTTTAAACCTAGATTCCCAGGGGTCACACTGTGATTGCATAGTTTAATGGTCAGCCAATATTTGGACTGAGGTTGTACTCAAACATCTTGAGCTAGTAAAGCTTCCATAGTCTAATGAATAGATCCAGCACTTGACAGTGTTTTAAACATAAAGCTTCTCAGATTCTTTTTTTTTTTTTTTGTGGTAGAGACAGAGAAAGTCAGAGAGAGGGACAGACAGACAGGAAGGGAGAGAGATGAGAAACATAAATTCTTTGTTGCGGTTCCTTAGTTGTTCATTGATTGCTTTTTCATATGTGCCTTGACCGGGGGCTACAGCAGACCGAGTGACTCCTTGCTCGAGCCAGTGACCTTGGGCTCAAGCTGGTGAGCCTTGCTCAAACTAGATGAGCCTGTTCTCAAGCTGGCAACCTCGGGGTCTCGAACCTGGGTCCTCCACATCCCAGTCCGACACTCTATCCACTGCGCCACCACCTGGTCAGGCAAGCTTCTCAAATTATTGCATGCTTTTGGTCTATTCTACAGAACTTAATTTTGTTTTCAGTTTTGTCCAGTTTTATAATTGCTTTTTTGGGAAGAGAATTTCCCAAGCTCCTTCCTTGGCCACAACTGAAAGTCCTTGAAATCAGGGTTTTGACTTTTGTCTCTATATTCTAAGACTTAACACATAGGCTTGTAGTAAATCCTGGCAGAATTTCATTTTTTTAACTTCCCTTTTCAAGGTGAATAAATTTCCTAAAGATTGCATAGAAAGTTTTTCTGTTAACTGCAATTTTTAAAACTGATGGCTACTAATACCATGATGACATTTATAGGTTACCTAAATGTCATATGATGTGCATCATAGAACTTGCTTATTTGAATAAATTTAGTCATACTTGGTACTCTTTTTCCTCCCCAGCTTTATTGAGATATAAATGACATGTAACATTGTGTAAGTTTAAAGTGTACAGCCTAATGATTTGTTGCATACATAATATATCTACATATATATTGCAAAATAATTATCTTGGTACTCTTTACTTCTTCTCTTCTTCCAGTTGTATTTCTCATATTTCTGTTTCTCAAAGACCAAATAAAAATTTTTTTAATTTTAAATAAAATTTATTGAGGTGATATTGCTTAGTAAAATTATATAGGTTTCAAGCATATGATTCTATAATACATCTTCTATATATTGTACTGTGTGTTCATCACCCCAAGTCAAGTCTCCATCTGTAACCATTTATCCCCCCTTTACTCTTCTTTTTTTAATTTTTAATTTATTGTGTTTACATGGATTCAATTGTCCCATTGAATATAACTCCCTCAACCCCCACCCCTGTGTCTGTTTTTACACCCCTTTTATCCCCCTCCCCCTGCCAACCTCCCCCCTTCCCTCTAGAATTTCCTGTTCTGTTATCTATATCTCTGTGTTCTGTATATATAGTTTCACTGATCCCTTTATCTTCTCTAATCCTATCCCCTCATCCCCCTTCCCTCTGACTGCTGTCCTTCTGGTTCCTGTGACCCCACCTCTGCCTCTATTCTGTTCCTCAATTCACTTTGTTCAGTAGATACTTCTCCAAAGAGGACATACAAATGGCCAATAGGCATATGAAAAAATGTACAACGTCACTAATCATCAGAGAAATACAAATTAAAGCCACAATGAGATACCACCTCACACCTGTCAGAATTGGGCTCATTAACAAAACAACACAGAATAAGTGCTGGCCAGGATGTGGAGAAAAGGGAACCCTCCTGCATTGCTGGTGAGAATGCAGACTTGTGCAGCCACTGTGGAGAACTGTATGGGGTTTCCTCAAAAAATTAAAAATCAAAATTCCATATTGTCATATGGAAATTTGCAAAAATTAAAAATGGAACTGCCTTTTGACAGTTTCTAATAGCTATCCCACTACTAGAAATATATCCTAAGAATACCAAATCACTGATTCAAAAGAAGATATGCACCCCCATGTTTATTGCATCATTGTTTACAATAGCCAAGATCTAGAAACAGCCCAAGTGTCCATCAGTGGACAAGTGGATTAAAAAGCAGTGGTACATATACACAATGGAATACTACACAGCTATAAAAAAGAAGAAAATCATACCTTTTGTGACATCATGGATGGACCTGGAGATTATTATGCTAAGTGAAATAAGCCAGGCAGAGAAAGAAAAATATCATATGATCTCACATATATGTGGAATCTAATGAACAAATAAAATTTTTCTTGACAACTTCTGAGTTCCATTCTTTGCTTGCTTGTCTTTGTTCACAACACTTTTTCCTGAGAATCAATAACTTCCTTTGCATAATAAAAACCCTTTATAGTTTATATTGTGCAAGTAATTTTACTATAAATTAAGATATATAACAATCTTATAAATTGGTAGTACTAAGTAGTAATATTTTGCAGATTACTTAATTTTGCAAATTAACAATCAAGTGAATATAATAAATATAATTAGAGACATTGCATCTCAACAAGTATTCTTTTCTTTGTTATTCTATCTAGAGCAGGGGTCTCAAACTCGCGGCCCACGGGCCGCATGCAGCCCGCTGAACAATTTTGTGTGGCCCGCAGACTAATCCACGAAGTTCAAAATATTTTGGATAAAATTAAGTAAGCCTAGGGCCTACTTGTATTTTTCATTTCTCTAGCATCCTAGCTAGATATTAGCTTAGTTAACAGCAGTTGTGATGTGAACTACAGTTTCTGGTCGTTTTGTGACACTGAGTAAACTGCATGCACGATTGTGCTTGTTGTACTGATTTTTTTTTTTTTGTTTTCAACTGCAGTGAGAAAAGTGTTGCAAAACAGTTGCCTTTTGTAGACCTAGTGCAGCCTGCCGAATGGCTGTGATCTTGCTCTGCGGCCCACATGCTGAGTTGAGTTTGAGACCCCTGTCTAGAGTAACATAGTTTTATTTACATCTCATTGGAGATACTCTTGTAAATTACATTCAATTTATTATACCCACAACTCTGAAAAGTAATGTCTTGATAACATAGATTACACATCAGCTACAACTTAAGTCCTTGACAAGATGAGAATTATTGCAAATTTTTATAAGAATTATTAATCTGAAGTATGAATAACATAAAAGTTCCTGAGGGTTTTCAAAAATAGCTTGTTTTAATCTCAATAGCTACCAAGCCAATTATATTAGGAAATTTAACCAATTTCAAAGTTCTAAATCTTTAACATAATGACAAATCTTCTTCTTAAGGATAGGCTTCCCTCTTGAGAAATGTACTTCACATATGTTCTGAGTATTCACTGATAAAACACAGTAACAAATTTAGAAGGCAGCATTTGATATTTAAATGTGCATATTTGTACTTTCTTCCTGTTGCCAATCCTCACTCTCTATGGAAATATGGCATGTGGAATGCATACAGGAAAGACAGTAAAATTTCTAACACAGCATTCAATCTCTTTTTCCATAAAGGCTTTTAATAACAGAAAAGAATTTATGAGTTTGGTTTCATTTCTTCTCTCTACCCCTATCTACCCTAGAAGACACAAATGAGAAGTGAAAATGCCAAAAGGTAGAAAGAAAAATGGATAGAAGTAAAAGAATAAAGTGTTTGGATATATAGAGAAGATAATGAGTCTATGAATAATTTATTTAAAAACATTACTTTTTTAAACTTTCCATCAATCACTTTCCATTAGTAATTGACGGTAGAGACTAACAGCACACCTTTAAAGTTGTTATATCTTCATTTCTTTAAAGTTGAACTGCAAAACAGAGATGGAGAGAAAGGCAGAAAAAGATGGCAAAAATTTTTAAATGGCCAGTTGAAGTATATCTCTCTATATATTTAGGTTTTTTATTTCTCTTGGAAATGTTTTGTGGTTTCAGTGTATATATCTTACACATAGTCAAATTTATTCCTAAGCATATCTTATTACTTTATGCTTGTTCATAGTTCAAAAGACTCAATATTAGTAAGATGTTAGTTCTCCCCAAAAGTTATCTATAGATTCAAAAAAATCTGAGTCAAAATCCCAGCAAGTTTTTTTTTTTTTTTACAAGAAATTGAAAAGCTGATTCTGAAATTCACATGAAAAGGCAAAGAACCTAGAATTGACAAAGCAACTTCGAAAAGGAAGAACAAATCTGAAGGGGTAAAACTACCTGGTTTCAAAATTCAGTTACAATAGTGAAGACAGTGTGGCACTGGTGTACAGACTGATAATTAAGTCAATGAAACAGAAGAGATGGTCCAGAAATCATCCCACACATATATCTAAAACTGATTTTTAACAAAGGTGCAAAGGCAAGTCAGTGAAGAAGAAATAGTGTGTTCAGTAGGCTGTTCTGGACCAACTGGATATCCTTATGCATAATACGAACTTTGTTCCATACCTTGCACTAGATATAAGAATTAACTCAAAATGGATTATTGGATTAATATAAACATAAAAATCTATAAACTTTTTGGAGTAAAATTTGATAGAAATCTATATGATATAATTATAAAAAAATAAGTTCATATATTCTCTCCCTCAAAATTAACAATTTTTATACTTCAAAAGATACTTTTAAGGAAAGAAAAGATAACTGAAGGGTGAGAAAAAATAGTTGCAAAGCATATACTTAATGAGAGATTTGAATCTAGAATATATATAAAGAGCTCTCAAGACTCAAAAACAGCCTGACCTGTGGTGGCGCAGTAGATAAAGCATCGACCTGGAAATGCTGAGGTTGCCAGTTCGAAACCCTGGGCTTGCCTGGTCAAGGCACATATGGGAGTTGATGCTTCCAGCTCCTCCCCCCCTTCTCTCTCTCTGTCTCTCCTCTCTCTCACTCCCTCTGTCTCTCCCTCTCCTCTCCAAAATGAATAAATAAAAAAAAAGACTCAAAAATAAGAAAAGAGGAAACCAAATAAAAATGCACAATTTTTAACAGAAACTTTGCTGTAAAGATATACAGACAGCAAATAAACACATGAAAAGATGCTCTACAGCATTAGTCATTGGGTAAATGTAAATTAAAATCACAGTAAGATACCTCTATACACCTATTAGAATGGCTAATATAAAGACTTACTATACTATATATTGGCAAGATAGTAGAGGAACTGGAATTCTCATATACAGCTGGTGGAAATGTAAAATAGAATAACCACTTAGAAAATCATCTTTCTTTAAAAATTAAGAATATACTTCACATACGATTCAGCTATTTTACTCCCAGGTATTTACCCAAGAAAAAAAGGAAATACATGTTCATGCAAACACTTGCACACAAATTGTCATAGCAGTTTGTTATAGCCCCAAACTGGACAGAATGGAAATATTTACAGAAGATGATTGTATAAACACACTGTTGTATATCCATACATGGAATACTATATTACTGATAAAAAAGAATGAACTATTGAGAACTGCAATCAGCAGATAACTTTCAAAATAACTATGCAGAGTGAAAGAAGACAAGTTGTACAAACTGTGTGATTCCATTTATATAAATTCTAGAAAAGGTAGACAGAAAGCAGATCAGAGGTTGCCTGGGGATGTGGGGGCTGAAAGGGGGGAGGAGGACTAAATTACAATCATGAGGAAATTTGAGGGGTGATGAATATATGCATTATCTTAACTGGTTTCAATGTGGATACATATAAAAAGCATCATATTGTAAATAAGTATGGGCTATTGTATATCAAATATACCTCAATGAAGCTGTTTAAAAAAAAAATTCCAATATAGCTGGTCTCTCTAGCTATACAATGGACAAGCTCTAGCAATGTCTCACTTTTAGTGCTCAATACAAAAACATCCGTAATTTATAATAAGAGCTCACATTTCAATCAAGGCCAGACTTTTGAATTTACCTTCTTGTCTCACAAGAAATTACAACCTTTATTGGCCAACTGTTACTTGATAAAAACTACAAAGAGTTGACTGTAAAGACCAATAAATAAGTGAGAAAAAAATTAAATACACTAAAATATAAGAGAACAGAATAAAAATGAAATAAATGTGAAGAAAGAGAGGTTAAAGGCTTAAGAGAGCCAAAGTAACAGAAGCCAAATATTCCACGATTACTGTACAGCAGTGAGTGTGCTACATTCTTACGTAAAAACAGAAAGCGAAGTAATTTGGCCTCAATTAAAATGGTTGAGGGAGAAATTTGGGTCATAGTAGTGAATGGGTAAGCTGATAACATTTAAAATGGAGTGTATGCATTTGAATATTTAAAAGACCTTTTAAAAAATATTCTTTGTCATCAGCTCAGACTGAATGACCTATTTTAAACTGTGATGTGCCCTTCAGAATAGACCAGTGATTAGAGTAAGGATCATTATCTGTTGTAAGGCACACAATACACAGCCTCATTTGTCCTTACTGGTCCTGCTTTGAAATCCAAGAGTTCCCAGCCCTGGTCCTAATTCCATTATGGACCAGAACTCAGCTTGAGAGCAAATGATCTGCCTTTTCAATATCTCCCAATTTAAAAATGGGAAAAGAGAGGCCTGTGTTCTGTATGGGGAGAGGTCAGTTAAGGTTTTCAATACTTTCAGTCCCCTGGAGATAGTCACTGGCCTGGTGAAGTTATTAATTAACTGGCATCTCTGCCTTTATCCCTGCTGTCTCATAATGTAAATGCTAAGTGTCCTCTTATTCCCATTGCTACTAAGAAGAATGCTTTTGTCTGTTCAGAAAAGTAAAGAAAGAAATCAATCCTCCAGCACAGTGACTGATTACCTATGTATTTCAACAGCACTTTGTCACCATGGCACCCAGGTACTCGAACCCTGACAATAAACTGGGAACAAAAACATCAAAACCACAGCTCTGTGTGATGAGGCCAGTATGAATTCTAGGACATGAGTCCTTTGAAGATGCTCTCTTTTTTAAAAACAAGTAAAAAGCCAAAATGGAGGTGGAGCCTATGGTTCCCAAGGTGATTCAAATTGAAACTTAATAGCAAAGACCTCATCAATTTGAGTTCTCCATTTTCTCACAAAAACAGATAATCTCTTTGCATAAAGAGCCACATCAATGCATCAGTCCTGCCGAAGAGATGCTCCTGTTAGCAGATTCACCAAACCGCCATTCTGTTGGATCTGTAAGGCTCAGTTTATCATTTGAGATTTTAAGGCCATCAGTTTGTATTCTAGAGCTTTTTTTACGTCAGAGCAAGGTATTCAGGATGTAGTTTCTTGTGAGACAAGAAGGTAAATTCAAAAGTCTGGCCTTGATTGAAATATGAGCTCTTATTATAAATTACGGATGTTTTTGTATTGAGCAACTAAAGGTGAGACATTGCTAGAAGCTTGTCCATTGTATCGCTAGAGAGGCCAGCTATATTGGAAAGTTGGCTAAAATAACATAAAAAGTTTCTTCAAACTCTTTTTAAAATAAAATTTCTGTATAAATTTTTGGATAGATTTTTATGATGGGAAAAAAACTATGTTGCAAAATGCTCATTTCAACGTTCACACAGGCAACGGAAGGACATGATTTAAGCTGATTTTGGAGCAAGCTGTAGCAAAACATTTACCTTTTAGAAACTGAATTAGTGACCTGTGGTGGCGTAGTGGATAAAGCGTCGACCTGGAAATGCTGAGGTCGCCGGTTCAAAACCCTGGGCTTGCACATATGGGAGTTGATGCTTCTAGCTCCTCCTCACCTTCTCTCTCTGTCTCTCTCTCCTCTCTTTCTCTCTCCTCTCTAAAATGAATAAATAAAATTTTAAAAAAATTAAAAAAAAAGAAACTGAATTAGTAAAATTATTTTGCAGTATCTCAAAGTAATTCTCTAAGATGTGATCTCTAAGATTATCAAATTCAAATAGTCTGAGGTTATTTTAATAGAAGCACAAAAATATGTAGTTACTTTAACTGTAGCTAATTCTCTATTGAATAATTTTCAACTGAAAGTTTTTCTTTACTCTCATCTTTGAAATTTTTAACCTCATGAGTGGGAACTCCTATAATCTTTACCTAAAAAATGTGCATATACAAAGTGAACATCAGCCACAACTATGACAATAAATTACTAAACAAGATCAGATAATACAGAAAGTTGTTCATTTTATTTAAGGTCAAGAATCCTGTTTATTAGCAAATATAAACATACTTTTCGCAGGAATAATGTGTTCTAGCTCTCCTAAAAATAACTTTGTAGACCGCAAATTACAATAAAAACCTACCTAAAACTGTATTTACTTTTTCAAAAACTTTTATTTATGTTCATGCACAGCCTGTTCAAAAACTCTAGAATTCAAAGGCCGTACAATATAGCATCAAAATAGTCATCTCTTATTGCCTAAAACTGGAACTTTTAAAATACATAATTTTGTTTTTCTTGTAAAATTTTTTCTAGTGACTAAAGCTATATGATTAAGACACAGCACACAAATCACCTAGGGGTGGCAACATATTAAACCTATAAAGGAGGGAAAAAACAATCAAAAGCTTGGGGCATTTCATAACCTTATCAGAAATATTTTCCTTTGTTTGGACCTAAAAAATGAATTAAAAGGAACTCTATTCTATCAGTTGCCTTGTCTCTTGGGCATATATAAGTTTACTAACTATTCTCAGAAAGCTTATTTAATATTCTAGCCTAGATTTCAAAAGTGTATTAAATATACCAAACTAACTTCTTATTAACGCAGTACTTTTTGTTAAGATTTTCTCATCATGATCCAACAGTGCTAAGAGTACTCTATCGATAGCCTCATGCATCTGTGCAGAATGTGGAAGGAGAAAGCGTTAACTGCAGATCATAAAGAGGTAGCGATGATGTGAAGAAGAGGTAATTTAATGAAGGACCATATAGGTGAAGGCTAGTACAATGTTTCCTAAAAGGAGGATGCTATTTCTTAGAGATGTTAAAGGTGTTTATTATTATTATTTAAAAATAAGGTAAAATAAGTAACAAAATAACAGGTTAAAATAGTAAAAAGAAATTATCTTAGGTTTGTGATAAGCTATCCTAAACAGTTAAATAATGTACTTTATAGCGGAATTTTTCATATACTATTAATAATATGTATTGTGTATGTCAAGAGTAAAACAGACTCTGTGAGAACCTCTCAGTTGTATTGTATTTTACCAAAAACTCGACCCCTAATCCCATCAGCCCCACCCCTACGCCCACCCCCAGTCTGCACAACATTTCCTAGAATACACTGGTAAAAGATGCTCTATTTCATTTTAGAAAGTAATGTTTGAGGTTGCATTTAGTCTTAGTCTTCTTTTCTTTTTTAAAAAATATTTTAAAGATCTTATTGATTTTCAGAGAGAGGGGAGAGATGGGAGGGGGAGAGAGAGAGAGAAAGTAAAGGGAGGAGTGGGAAGCATCACCTCATAGTAGTTGCTTCTCATATGTACCTTGACTGGGTAAGCCCAAGGTTTCAAACCGGTGACCTCAGCATTCCAGGTCAACGCTTTATCCACTGCGCCACCACAGGTCAGGCACCTTTAGTCTTCTTAAGAAACATCAGAAAAAATCCAAAAGGTGGGTATTGGGGACAGCTCTGGGAAATGGCATGCAAACCGCTAATGTATTTGTAGGAATAAAATGTAAATTATTGACCTAATTTTTTTATTTTTTTAACATAATTTTTCTCCCTAGTTTTGCTTATGCACAGTCACCTACTCTTTTTCCATTTCATCATTCCCAAATATTTACTAAAAGACAATTTGTAGTTGGCTCCTGAAAGTGGGAAAGCAGAATGACCAGACTGAGGGACATATTTCTCTTGTTTCTCGATGTTTAAGGTAGTCCCTTCTCCATGTAGGACAAAGTTCTGAGTATGGAATTTTAAATTTTGAAAGTGAATAAAAGTATGAAGCTATTTAAATATATTTTATAACTCAAAACATATATAGGCAAGTGTTTCCTACAATAACTGACATGTTATATTAGTCAACGTATTCTGTTATATAAGAAATTAAATCAGTGTAATGGATTCATTTTTCTCTCTCTACCCAGCATGCATCACCTCCTGGCTCTGGCATGTGTTTATTTTCAAGCTTGCTTTAAATGAACCATTATGATAATCTGATATATAGTTAGAGGAAATGATAAATGGATCTTTAATAGGAGTTATATATAATTTTTTCATCAGTGATGTATATTCTGATATCCCATCAAAGTAGATAATAACTGTAGTAGATGGTTATTTAATAGCAGCTTAAACAGATTATAATCTTGTTTTCTACCATATCATACCGAGTATTTTCTGATGTTAATAGAAACTATATATAGGAACAGAGCATCAGTCATTAGTCAATGAATAGCTACTATATCAATTATTTTGTAGTTTTTTAACACTCAGCAAATTGCTCTCCTATAAATCACTTTCTAATTTGTAAGTTTTCCAGTTTCTTTTTCCAGAATATTTATCTTTTAAATGGAGTGCTCCACTTGTTCTTATCATTTTATAAGCCAACTCAAGACCACTGTCTTATATTATAAATCTAGGGACTTTTTTTATTGTAGTCTCTCTCTTTATTACCCCTGTCCTGTTCTGCTCTCCTTTTTTGCTATAACTGCAACAACTCAAAAGGCACAATCTTAAGTATTTTAATAACAATTAGGTGTGACAGGAGATGTGAAGTCACTCAAAGCTGTATTTGTCCATGTTGCTTTCTACTACCACTGATGACTGGTTTATAAAAGCATTCCCAACCAATTCTGAGCACTAACAGAGCATAAACAAGATAAACAAACAAACAAACAAACACAAACAGTGGAAGACATTCAACTGGCAATATCGTGACCTCTGACTATGAAATTAAACTAAAAGAAAACTGATTATCCCTTGTTATGATAATGAAAGATAAATGCCAAGAGCCGTGCCCTGGTAGGCACAGTAGACTCATAACAAAAAAAAAAGGTATGAGAGAAAAAAGGAATGTAAGAATTCTGTTAAAATGCATGCATGACAGAGACAGATTTTTGAAAGGAAGAGGAAAAGGAGGAGTTAGGGATGTTCAGATTCTGAGCAGAACTGCAATTAGCTTCAGAGATGAGTATGTTCTTCAATAAGAAGTTGCATAGCGAAATGTTAAAGACTATTTGATAGAAAGTAAAAATATGAAAAAAACAATTAAGTGGCTTTTGTTTTCTTGATGATTAGCACACAAATAGGATATCTGTTCATTTATTCAACAAAACATCTTCTTCAGTCATTCTATGGACAAGTTCTGTTTTGGGTCAAAAAGAGACACAAGGATAAACGAAGAGCTTTAAATGAGAGTGAATAAAATTAATAAAAGACTATAATTTAATGGAATCAAATTTATTATTTTCTTTGCATTTCAAGTATTTATTTAAAGCTCTACTTACTTTTCAAAAATATTCACTGCATTATTTCTAAGGTGACCAAAGATTATTCAGAAATTATATAGGTAGTCTTTCGAAATAAGAGTGGTATCATATTCAAAAGACACCCTGATAGAGGGACTATTTTCAAAAACTAATATTATAAATGATGGAGGAGCTACATCAGAAGAACATTAGATCTGGGATTGAGAACTTAGTCCAAGTTCCAACCCCACTGCTTTACCAGGTATGTAATTTGGGGAAACTTGGAATGGTGCCAATCAAAACCAATAGTAAACTTTACAAGTCTCTAAGGTCAGACTTAATCTTTGATTCTTTTTAATTAAACAATTAGGCAAAAGTTTCAGGCTAAACAGCTGAAACTGACACCAACTAAACAGTTATTCTGCTGTCCTTACATTCTATCCTCAAGAGAACAATAAACAACATTCAAATAGTACCAATTTATTTCTATATCTGAACAAATCTATATACCCCCGTTCTTCACTTTTTGAAAGTTAGACACTGAGATTTGCCTTCAATTCAGCCTCTGCTCTGATGCAAAAAGATGTTCAATAACTTTTTATAATAATCTCTCCTACAACAGAAATAATTCTTTGTAATGATAACAAATCTTATTTTTATTGCCTAATTTTGGATATGTTAAAATATCCTTCTCAGTTTCATTTTACTTTTTTCAAATGTCTGAGGTAGGAAAACAAGGCTGCCCAGCCAATGGCAGCCCTGACAATCACCTCAGGTGTTGCTCTTGGCCTTCAGCTCTGGTTGAGGAAAAACGAAACATCCTACAGTGTTCTTCTCAGTTTTTAAGAAGCAATGTAAACAATAAACTGGTATGACTTTGAGACAAATGTTGGTATAGAGAGTTTTCAATCATTGCATGTTTTACCTGTTGCAAAAATATGAAATTTACCTGTCTGAGAAAGGGGCATACAGCAATTATGATACAATTATGATACTGTACAGTATGATGAGCAAATTCACTAATAGGCTTAATTTATTATCAGCATCTTTAGTTCCAAGAGAGAAGGGGATACTTACATAAACTGAGAGTGACAAGAGGGCTTTGGATCTGTAAGTTTTGTATAATTGTTTGTGTTGTGTTGGTCATGTAAGTTAAACTTTCTAAGCTTCAGCTCTTACCTTTATAAGATGGAGTATATAATACATTTGCTCTCACTACTCCACAGAGATTATGTCAAAATAAATAGTCTTCATTTAAGTGAATGGAGTATCCCAAAAAGAAGGGAAATCTAAAGGGGCCATGAGAAGGATAAAAGAGGAGGAAAATTTAGGGAGAAAGAAGAGAATATTAAAATGATAATGAGAAGATTCCAAGATGGTGACAGAGTAGGCGGATGTTCTAACTGCAGTCCCTTGGGACCAAATTGGAGTTATAATTAAATTTAAGAAAAATTAGGGCCCTGGCCAGTTGGCTCAGCAGTAGGGCATTGGCCCAGCATGTGGAATTCCAGGGTTCAATTTCCGGTCAAGGCACATAGGAAAGGTGGCCATCTGCTCCTCCACCCCTCTTCCTTCTCTCTCTCTCTCCCTCCCACAGCAATGGCTCAAATGGTTCAAGCAAGTTGGCCCCAGGTGTTGAGGATGGCTCCATGGCTTCACATCAGGCACTGAAATAGCTTGGTTGCTGAGCAATGGAGCTCTAGCCCCAGATGAGAATAGCATTGCCTTATAGGAGGCATCACCCTGTAAGGGACTTGCCAGGTGGAACCCAGTTGGAGCGCATGTGGAAGTGTGTCTCTCTGCCTTCTTGCCTTGGATCCTGGCTGGTTTGCTCAGTGATAGAGTACCTGCCTAATGTGTGGATGTCCCACATTTGATTCCTGGTCAATGAGAACACAGAAAAAGTGGCCATTGGCTTCTCCACCCCTCTCCATCCCCCTTCTCTCTTTCTTTTTCTTTGTTTCCCACAGCCATGGCTTAATTAGTTTGAGCACATTGATCCTGGGTGCTGAGGATGGCTCCATGAAGCCTCTGTCTCAGGTGCTAAAAATAGCTCAGTTGTGAGCATGGCCTTAGAGGGGCAGAGCATTGGCCCCAGACAAAGTTTGCCAGGTTGATCCCAGTCAGGGTGTATGTGGAGCATCTGTGTCTCTATATCCCTTCCTCTCACTTGGAAAAAGAAGAAAAAATTAAAAATGAAACTGCCTTATGACCCGGCTATCTCACTTCCAGGAATATATCCTAAGAATACCAAAACACTAATTCAAAAGAAGTTATGCACCCCATGTTTATTGTAGTATTGTTTACAATAGCCAAGATCTGAAAACAGCCCAAGTGTCCATCAGTGAACAAGTAGATAAAAAAGCTGTGGTACATTTACACAGTGGAGTATGTGGCCATGAAAATGAAGGAAATCTTATCTTTTGTGATGGCATAGATGGACCTGGAGATTATTATGCTAAATAAAATAAGCCAGGCAGAGAAAGACAAATGTTACCAGATCTCACTTATGTGTGGAATCCAATGAACACAATAAACTGAGGAACAAAGAGAAACAGAGACAGGGAATAGACGGACAGCCATCAGAGGGAAGGGGGGAGAAAGGGATGGGCTCAAAGAAGGTGAAGGGATCAGTCAAATCATACATACATAACACATAGATACGGACAACAGGGTGGCAAGCCCCAGCATGAAAGGGAAGATAGAGAGGTAGGGAGAGGGCGGCAAAGGTGGTGAAATGAGAACAGAAGGAGATGTTGCACAGGGCATAGAGGACACAATATAGGGGGTTGAGGGAGTTATATTGAATATGACACTTGAAACCATGTCAATGCAATAAATTAAAAACTAAAAAAAAATGACAATGAGAGAGGGCAGTCTGTGGGTAGAAGGGAGGAGGAATGGGAGGAAAAGGGGAAGGGATGTAAAACTTGGTTCAGGGTTTAGCCTAACTGACAAAGAAATTCAAGGTTAAGAGCAACAAGAGTGGAAATGAGAGAGTGTAGATATATGTATCTCAGCATTTTTTCTTTTGGTTCAGGAGTTTGATGAGTGTCATCTTCAAGTGAGAATTTCGAAAGAAAGGGCATATTTGAAAAATTGGGGCAAGATAGAGGAAAGCAGTTTTAAAAGTTGTGGTAGAGGATGCAGAAGACAGAAAGGGAAAGAAGGCAAACATTTTTAACTTGTCTATTTTGCCTTCCAGATGGTTGCAGAAGGCAAAGGGGACAGAAGGAAAAGGAGAGAGAACATTTATGCAGCTTCTGGAAGGAGAGAAGAACCCCAGAAGGATCCTTCTAAGGGAATGCTGTTTGAAATGATCTACCTATGAAAGCAGGGGAGCAAATGACCAATAGAAAGAGTGAATATAGATTTAACTTTATGAATCCAAGGCTGTAATTAAAACCTCTGGAAAAGGAATTGATAGGACTTTTAAACTGTAAAGTGGGGTTCCCATAGGGTATTATATTATGAACAAAAAGGAGCCAGAAACTTCCAAGAGAACTATTTGGAATTCCATAACCTGGGAAAGGCTAACCTTCCACAATGGGATCAGAGAAAGAAGACTCTGTGGCCAGACAGATCACTTCTTCAGGTGCTAAAACACATAAAAAATGCCTGATCAGTTGTTGAATTAGAGAATCTAAACTTGAACCAGAATTGAGAAAGGGAGACCGGATGTTTTTGAGAGTTTGATGAAACTAAGAGAAACGCACAAAAATCTCCACACAATTTCAAAGACTTTAGAGGTTGTCTGTGATCAGGTGCCCACATCCCTTTGCCATACACAATACACAACAAATGGGATTCCTTTAAAAAAACAAAAACACTTGATTTCATGGAGGACAAAGGTTAGACTTGAAACAGGCACATACACGATAAACAGCTCAAGAAATAGTAGTTTGCAATTCAAGAAAGCATTTCCCTCTGGTATGCAGCCAGAGATGGTTTCAAGTTTGAGAACTACAACTTAGCTAGCGTTTCTTAAGAGAGAGACCAGGAAACTTTATGGGAATTCAGATATAGCTATGGAAATGGCCACAGGGCAGGAGATTCTAAAAAGGAGGAAAGAATAGGTGCACTAAAGGGTAAGAATTTCAAATGGAATGCATTGCTTCCCTGGGAAACATCAAAATGCAAATGAAAAGAAAAAGAAAAGTGACTGGGCCTAGAACAGGCCCCAGTGAGAATGAACTTTATTGCTAGCAGCAACAAAGGCTGAGGGAGGATAGGATATCTAAGGTAAATGGAAAATGAGTAAATTAATTTTAAAAAGCGAATTCAAAGTCGTTTTGGAAGACAAACTAAGCTTGTTAAAAATAATGGTAAACACACTTAAATTAAAAAGCAATACTACAGATAATAGACTCAAATCAGTTCCTTAGAAGCAGTAGGGCTAGGCAGAAACAATATAGAATTAGCTTATTTTCATGTTTTTGGGTTTCAAGGTGAAAGAAGGTGACAACCATTGGATCTAGTCTTCAAAGTACAGTAGCCCACACTGAGACAGATGTGAAAAGGCTCAATTAAGGTGATTTTCAAAAGCCAAAATGGTAGACACAAAAAGAACACTGTAAAGGAAATGACAAATTTGGAGACAAAAAGTTATTTAAAACAATAACAACACTGGGAAAGTCTTTCACAAAGAGAGATGTCGGAGGCCTAACCTTGAAAAGTAGAAGTTGATGGATTTAAGGATGTGGGCATTGAAAAGAAAAGATTTTTGTTTCAAACCAGGAAGAGGCAGGAGGAAAAAAATAGGACAAAGCAGAAATGTCATGCAAAATATCTTACATAACAAATGGATGACTTAAGCCACTGAACGTTCTGGGAAAGAACAAGCACCTGTCCAAGGGGAAGGCGTGAGGAGGAAGAGACTCAACAACACCTGGTCTCTGAATCAAGTACACTCTTGAAAGCTCTTCAGAGCCAACTAGTTAGAATTTTGGAAGAAACCTTCAGTAAAATAGAGTTATAAAATAGTGTTTGTGAGGCCATTTAGAGAGAGAAAAAAGCAAAAAAGTCCTGGCACAGAGCATAAAATTTATGTGGATATGATTCAGGCAACAATCAACCATGAATGCTAAAACTGGGGAATGAAAGTTTGATAAGAAATAGGATATTTACTGAGTCTCAAATTATCTTGCAAATTACCTACTAATTACAAAAGGGAAAATAGAAACTTAACAGTGGAGAAATCTATAAACATCACTTGACCAAGTGATCACCATCAGTTAACCTCACCAAGTTAGCATTATCAGCAATGGACTAAATCAACAGCATGTGCTTCTGAAACAAAATGTTCTGAAGAGGATACACCTCACATCCAGCCAAAAAATGCAAAACCTGAATCTAATCATGAGAAACATCAGACAAATTGAAATCAAGGACCACTTGTATTGTAATTGCTCAGAACTCTTCAACTTTTCAAAAATATCAAGATCAGGAAAGACAAAGACTCAGGAACTGTGTGGATGAAAGAAAACTAGAGACACGACAACTAAATGTAACGTGATCCTGGAATAAATCCTGGAGCAAAAAAATCATTTTTTTCTGTTGTAATAAAGGCCATTACTGAGACAATTGGCAAAAATTAAAGTATGTCAATTAGTTAATAATTTTGTATCTCACATTAACTTCCCAATTTTGACAATTGTACTACCATAATATAAGAAAATGTTTTTGTTTTAAGGAAATATATACAGAAATAGATAAGGATATGAGGCATCAGTTCTGCAACTTACTCTCAAATGTTTCAGAAATATATACTATACTGTTATTACTATGTATGAGGAAGATTAATAAAACAAATATGGTAAAGCGTTAACATTTGCAGAATCTTAAGTAAAAACTATATAAAGATCCTTTGCATTATTCTTTCATTTATTCTTCTATGTCTAAAATTATTTCAAAATTAACAAATAAAAATTTTTCCTGAAAGAACAAACTAATATAATCCATAAACTTTGATTGGATCCCAGTTTGAGAAAAAAAAACAGCTAGGAACTAAGGCATTTGGGGAAAATCTGAATGTAGACCAAATGTTATGTGAAATTACAACACAATCGTAGGTTTACTCAAGTTCGACAATGACAGTGTGCTTCTGAAGAAGACTGTCCTTAGGCTTAGGAGGTGAGTGCTGAAGTAATGAAAGGTAAGTGGTATGCATGTGGAAGACTCCATCATTTCTCACTAAATACCGTGAGCTAGGTGCTCACCAGTCTGCACTGCTCTGCCAGGCACAGCATTTCTCTGCCAGTGACAATCTTAATCTTTAATGTGCAAAAACTCCCATTGGATGAAAACTCTGTTAGATGGGTTTTGAAGCAGAATTTCTGGGTTCCAATGAGTCCCAAAATTTGGTGTAACTGCCATTCAGCATTTCCTTATAATTCTTTCTCCCTCATGGATTCAGACCTGTGTTTCTAACAGCTAATACATTATGAGCTCTTTAAAAAGTTACTTGCTTTATTAGCTCTGGTTTTTTATTTGCAAGGAGTGGGCATCGAATGCATTCTCCACCCCCACTTCTCTCCCTCACAAGAGGTTTCCCAGCTGCTCTGCAAGTAGATTTTTTTGGACCACCCCCACAGTAACCACATAGACATACCCAGAAATGGACACAGCCTGAGTGATTCCTTAAGAACTTTTATAGGCTCCTCTCCCCCTTTCCCACCACCAGCAGTCAATTTCCGCTAGCTCTGACCCTGCACATTTGTCCCCATAATCAAAAGCCCAGCAGTGTCCCTGTCCATTATCGAGTTGAAATTCTGAGAGTTACACATAAGAAATAGGCAGACCAGCCAGCAAGAAGGATGTACTACAAACTAAAAACAAGTGTTAAACAGATAAAACTGGGGAAGTAATGATTTTTGAATATATGTATAAGGTATGCAGGTTTTTAGAAATTCTCCTATTGGCAAGAAGAGGCACAGAGGAAAATATTATGAATATGTATAATCATAAATATCATTTACAATGAGCCTGTAAAGATTTAATGACAGCTAAATCCTGTTTATGGTTAGATCAGAATTTTAATAGTGTTTTCTAGGCAGTTATTTCTGTTGATATGCCAAATAGAGCTTTTGACTATTGGAACATAAAATGTGAGGGCTTATTCTCATATACATAGGCTATAAGTTAGCTCCTGTTGTATTCTGAACAGGAGGCCGTTGATTCATTATTTCGCCAGAAGAATCATCTCCCGCAGTAACTCCACTGAAGGTAATGAGGACCTCATGCCTCACTTAGAACACTGGGACTAAGACAAATGATTATATAATTTAACCCAGCACTTAAATTACGTGTGGTCTACAGTTGAATGAACTGACCTGCACTTGAGAGATCTGTATTTTCTAAACTAGAAGTAAACTTTTCTCTAGAATAATTTTGGGTTTAACTGGAGTAAATTCTGGATGACTGGTTACAAACCGATGAGGGGTTGTTAATCCTTCCTGACATCACCTGGATTGTTTTTTTGTTTTATTTAGTTTTGTTTTAGTATTAGAAAGAGAGACAGACAGGAAGGGAGAGAGACAAGAAGTATCAGCTCATAGTTATGGCAATTCAGTTGTTCATCGATTGCTTTCTCATGTGTTTTGACTGAGAGGCTTTAGCTAAGCCAGTGACCCCTTATTCAAGTCAACGATCTTGGGATCAAGCCAGTGACCTTGGGCTTCAAGCCAGAGACCATAGGGTCATGTCTGTGATCCCACACTCAAGCTGGTGAACCCATGATGGATGAGCCTACACTCAAACCAGCAACCTCCAGGTCTTGAACTTGGGTCCTTGGTGTCCTAGGTCAATGCTCTATCCACTGCACCACCACCTGGTCAGGCTCACCTGGATTTTTTAATGCAACTAAACTCAAATCTTTGTTGTTTCATTCTGGTTAAAAGTAGTTCTTGAAAACTGCAGATACAAATTAAGGCAAACAAATCATGCTATTTCATATCGACATTTCTCTGAAGTTGAGTATAAGTCTCAATCATCAGTGTTTAATTCAAAGACATATTTTAAATCATCATCTTCTTCAAAAAGTTTGGCTTGACTGTTACATTTTTCCTCTGATCTTACTCATCCTTTTAAGAGATTAGTCACATACAGTGTAACAGTAGGAGATATGCGATAAAAGTATAACTTTATTTAGCAAGTGGATAAATTTTATTTGCTTTTATTTACCCTAAATAAACAGATATCTATATAACAAGATTATATCTTAACTCAGGAGATCATATATAATGTATTTATATATACTAACACTATGTCTGATTCATAAGTACTCAATGAAAATTAGCTTTTATTATGTGCTGAACTAGGAGAATCTTCTTTGTAGTTATTAGAAAAACATATTATCAATAATATTAATTTATTATATATTAAAGGGCAAATCATTTGATCTCTTGGACATATATTTTACATGGTTGACAGTTATGAATTAGCTGTAAAAGTCATTACCTTTAAGTTGGTGTCCTTATCATTAAGATGGAGATAATACTTATATCATAATTTGGTTGTGAAGAAAAGTGAAGATTTTACAAACAGACACTCAAGTGTTAGTTCTCTCCTCAAGCCATATGTCCTCCACAGCTATGCATGAGTAGCATTTAATCCTATTCACAAAATAGATTTTAACTTATGAATGAGGCATAGTCAAATAGTAACACCTGAGTTCTCAACAGTGCAGGTTCTTAACAGTCTACCTGTCAATGTTCCGAGGCAATCAAAAGAATTAAAATAATGTCTTTGTACATCGCTTCACATTCCTGAACTCCTTTAAGGTCTACCATGACATTTAAGTGAGTTGATCTTGTGAACTACAATGTGTTAGTTTTTAAGCTACCATTGTCTTTTGCACATTTTATATTCAAACCATGTGGATTCCTTTTTAATCAATAACTGAAAAATCAGGTATTTATCAGAGATGTCACCTACAGAATGAACAATTTTCAGCATTTGACAAAACTATCTTCAAACATCTGATATTTTTTTTAGAGAAGCTAACAATGATCTATTTCTTTATATTTTAAAATTCCTCTATATTATATCCTGTTCATCCATATAAGATAAATTTCCTCCTGTATGATCACTTCTTGCTGAGAGCTGGTAGGATATTATGGAATGGGCTCAATTCTTTATACTCCCATTACAACACTTTAAGCATGTCTTTTCTCCTCTACTAGTTTGCAATTTTCTTTAGGAAATATAGCATAGTAGAGGAATATCACAGTTATCTTTATATCTGTGATACTGCTTTACTCATAAGAGTGCCCTCACTATAAGCCCACATAGAACAATGTATATAAAATTTGGATTTATCTATCACTGGAAGCAAAAATACCTGGCATATCTGCTTAAAATGTGGACTTTTTTATTCTATCAAGAGTTTCTGAATTATAATTGCCAGTATGGGATCTGCAGACATTTTCACAAGCTCTATAGATGATTTCCATAGACAGTAAAGTTTGGAACTCTGTAACAGAAGAAGGGCTACATGTTAGGAACTTCTGCTGGCCTTTCTGATGACCCAGAAGCTTTACGGTTATCAGAAGAACAGTCTGTTGGTGTGTTGTTTTTCCCTCAATGATCAAAAGCACTTATATTCTCTTATGCAATAAATCTTAGAGGACAGAAAATTAAATTAAAAGAGATAGGTTTTCTTTTTCTCCTCCCCCCTTTTTATTTTACTTTTCATATTGAATAAAAATATAAGTAGGTGGAATGGTATAATGGGTCCCTAGGTATCTTTCCATCATCCTGCTTTAACAATTACCAATTTGTAGCCAGTCTTTTTTTTTTTTTATCTATCACTCCACCTATTTCTCCCTACTATAAACAGGGGTTTTGTTTTTGTTTAATTTTAAGTTTAATTTAATGGGGTGACATTGGTTAATAAGATCATATGGGTTACAGGTATATATCTCTATGATACATGATCTTCACATTGCATTGAGTGCCCATCACCCAAAGTAAAACCATCCTTTGTCACCATATACTTGGTCCCTTTTACCCCCAATACCTCCCATCCCATTTTCTCTGGTAACTACCATAGTATTGTCTTATGTCTATGAGTTTCATTTTTATATCCCACATATGATTAAAATCATATAGTTCTTAGCTTTTTCTGTCTGCTTTATTTTGCTTAGCATTATATTCTCAAGGTCCATCCAAATATTGCAAATGGCAGTAATTCAATCGGGTTTTTGTTTTTTATCATTGTCCTCAAAACATGAAAACATAAGCCAAGATATTGGATAGCACAGATGTGTAAGATAATCTACTGAAGTTTAATTTTGAGGATAAGCACAGCAATTGATTTATAACCTGAAAACTCATTAAAACTATAAATTTGCAATTTGATAAAAGTTTAGTTCTACTCCCGTGCAGTACAATGTGGTTGTTAGGACTAAGCAAGATACTTGTGACATCACAGAGTACAAGTGCTAACCCAGAGTAAGAGTTCTGGGACTGCCTGTGTTAGATAATATAGTGGTTTTAAAAATACATTCGCTCACAACTTTTTTTGACACTCCTCTCCCCCTAAAGGTGGAGTTTATTCCCCTCCCCTTAAGTGTGGGCTAGACTCAGTGTCTTACTTCTTTCTAGTTTAATAAAATACAGAAGAAATGACGGGATGACACTCCCAGTGTTCTGTTATAAAATGAGTGTGGTTTCTGCCTTGGATGTATGCACAGTGGGTGCACGTCCTTTCTCTTATCACACATTTTGGAGGAAGACAGCTCTCGTGTCAGAAAGTAACCCAGCAGAGAAGGAAGCCAGTTCTCATGCCTTAATACTAATCAGGCAGCTTGTAGAGAGGCCCCACTGGCAAGCAATAAAGGCTTGCCAGCAACCATGTGAGTAAATTAGGAAGTGGATTCTCCAGCCTCAATTGAGCCGTAAGATAACTGGCCCTCAGCTTGACTGCAACCACATGCTAAAAGCTGTTTACATTACCTACGACAGCAAAACTTTGGAAACAACCTAAATTGTTCATCCATAAGATGCTGATTGGATTATCTAAGATGCAGAATGGAATGTAAGTACTTCTGAGAAAGAATGAAGGTTATCTTTATGAACTTCTATTAAGATGATTCCTAGAATATATGATTAAGTGGGAAAAAAAGTGCCATAGAATGTATAATATATTATTGAACATATGCTCCTTTTGTATAAGAAAGAAGGAGAAGTGTATACAGTAGTACCTTGAAATACAAGCACTTTAAATCATAAGCAATTTGAGAGATGAGCAGTCACTCATGGGATTTTTTTGCTTTAAGTCACGAGCATATATTTGAATCACGAGCTTCCACCACCCACTAGGTTTGACACACGAGCAAATTGAGTCACCAGCTCGGCCATGAAACAAATTAAACTCGTGTGTCAAGGTACCACTGTATGTATTTGCTTATATTTATTAAAAGAAACAAGGAAACAGAAATATAAACCTGAAACTAATAAATATAAATGAAATTGAAACATTTTGAGTTTTATATAATTTTGACTTTGACCACATAAATATTTTACATATTCAAAACATAAAATTAAATCAAAGTAGTTGAAAAATAAAACCCTTTAGTGGAATAAAAACAGCACAATGAACTGTATATCAAATTGATTGATAGCACAAACAATAAAAAACAATTTAAGATAATTTTGATAAATTCTAAGAACAAAAAATTACTAAGAAAATTTGATTCTCTTAGTAATTTTATTTATTGAAAATTTTTGTTGTGATTCTGGACCTATTCTATATGTAAAGCAAATGAGCAAGTATATATTAATATGTATAAATTTAAATATTTAAAATTTTTAACGTGTTAAAAATTGGTTTTGAGACTCAGAGATTGTACTGTGGATGAATGTGGATACCACTGATGACTGGAGTAAGATGAGGGAGAACTCTGTGTGCCACATTTGAACTGGAGGTATCAGTATGATCTGAATTATTCTTTTAAAAAAATAAATCTTAGGTCTATTCTTTGAAATACCTAGAAGTAATGACACTCTAGAAGAAATTAGAAGCCCCAACACCAAGATATTGGCTTCTAAATAATATTTCCTACTAAAAGGAGTCAGTTCCTTTGGAGAAATGGTTGATCCTAGGTCTAGGGCAGAAAAAATACATGGTGAGATCTGGACATCTTTTGCCAGAAAACAAGGACATGCCTAATAGTAATGGCATCATTTCTAAAGGATCCAGTAGGGGTTGTCACTGGAGAAATCTGAGTCTGCCAAATATAACAATGGTAATAAATTATAGCATACTTAATGTAAAAAGTCTTGATTTAGAGTGAAAACTCAGAAGTGCATTAAGCTGGAGGGAAGGAGAGAAGGAGAGAGAAAGAGCAGAGACTGTGAGAGAGACAGAGAGAAATCGTGTGTATATATACATGTGTGTGGGAGGAGGAAGAAGGAAAAGGAGGAAGAAAAAAATTCTTCTTTACAGAATAAGAGAATAATGACAATTAAACCAGCCAAGGACTGTCACCAGATACTAAAACCAGGTTCTTAAGAATAGAAATTTGCATTGTCTTCTTCTTGCAGATTATGTCTTACTTATAGAGTACCATTCCACAGATAACATACTAATTACAAAAGAGAAGAATAATCCTTTACAACGGTGGAGTAGTCACCACCTTGATAACATAATCAAACTTTTATCACCAGTAGTAGACAATCTGCCATCTTGTGCTCTTTGATGTGATACAATAAGAAGTGATTGTCATCTATGTGAAAAATGTTTGCCCTGGTGGTTCACAAAGTGTGGCCCCTAGAGCAGTGGCATCATGTCACTTGGGAACTTCTTAGAAATGCAAATGACTGGGCTCCAATACAGAACTGTTGAATCAGGAACTCTGGGGGTAGGTCAGGCAATCTATATTTAATAAGCCTTCCAAACGATTCTGAAGCATGAAAAAGTTTAAAGAGTTTTAATCTGAATCTAATGAGAAAACAGTGAGACAAATTCAGATCATCAGATTTTTCAACTGGCTTGAACTCTTCAAAAACATCAAGATCACAAATTACACAAAAGTAGAGACTGGGAGAGGTTGTCAGAGGAATGTTTTTGATTAAAGCTAAAGAGATATAACAACCTAATTCAATGAGTGAATTTTAATTGGATCCTGAATTTAAAATTAATTAAAGAAAACTGTCATGGTGTCTGCAACTTATCAACTTACTTTAAATGATTCAGGAAAAATAAAAACAAGCAAAAATAAATAAACATAAAATGTACATTTTTTTTCTGCATATTGAAAGAAAATAAATCTGAAACAATGGGACAATTGATGTATATAAGTGTCATTGAGCTGTTTCAGCTTTTCTGTAAATTTGAACATTTTCTCAATAAGATGGACAAAGATCAAGACAAAAATACATCTAGAAACCAAAAGAAAGGTATTTAATAAAAAAGAAACACAAAGAAGTCAGAACACAAAACAATTCCTAGATTGATTTTTGCATAATGAAAAGTTAAAGTATTTTGAAGCAACTAAATGCCTGACGATTGAAATGACAGTACTGAGATAACTAGGCTAGTCACTTACTGAGCTCTGACAGCTTCCCCTCTGCATTTTATAGCCACCCACATGTGGACTATATTAAAAACTGCTGCACTTCAAATTTTTCCCTTTACTACAGAGGAAATGCAGAGAGAGTTAATAACATCATCAACCATAAGCTTTTAAGGTTCAGCATCCTAATAAAACTGATGAATCTTGACTTGCAGCCTCAGCAGTTAAATTACTGCTATGAAAATCACTGCCATTGGCCAAGTCACATGAAAAAATAATTATACGTGTTTACTGTTAACCATCAGTCAAGTCCAAGAGCTATGAAATGAAATATGAAATGCAATTAAATGTGAATGCATAGTCTGAGGGAGAGTACCTGCCCCAATCACTCACACACACACACACACACACACACACTCACCAGAAATGAGTATAATACTTTTCTTTGAATATTTTCCCTAGTAATTTTTTAAAAATCTATTGAAAAATACAGAACAGTAAGTCCAAAATGACATCCCTAAAAGAAGGGGTCTAATCAGCTGCAAACAAATCAATAAAGAAAATGCTACGTTAATGGAAGTATTAAACCTTTCATTTTATAATCATCTGTTCTTTGAGCAACTGTACTATCCATAGCAAGATGCTCTCCTCATATTTAAAGAGCACGATTTATGGCTGACTTTTTTTACAGCTTTTATGAGAAGGCATTTTTTAGCTCTCCCATATGTGTTGCTAACATCTGCACTGATGAAGGAATTGTAAAGCGCAAAAAATCACAAAGGATTACCGCTATCAGATTTTTAAAGAGAAGAAATACATTATAATTTGATGTACTGATAGTTTTAAAAATACTTTCCAATGTAAACTTCAAAAGATCATAATAAATATTTACTTTCAATGCAGCACATATGGAGAGTTCAAAATTAGTGGCCACTAGAAAACTAAATCCACTGATAAAGGAATGTAACCATTTATTACATCCACAGGCCCAATTTTAAGCTGTGATTATATGTAAATCTAGTGTCTCTACAATTGATAACTGTGGGATTAACTGGATATTTCTGAAACCTTAAAATAGAGTAAACCGTCAATAGTGAGAAGACTTAATCAGTTAATGGAGAGCAGTTGCAGCTGCAAATGAATCACCATTCTTGAAAAATTGAAATTTTAATCTTGAATCTCTATTACTATAAGCACTATTTTGAAGCCTTTTATTATTAAGTCTCTTACCCGGTTTTTAGTTGCCAGCTGTGTAACCATTAAACTTGGGGAAAATAGCAAATTCCAATTGATAAGCAGCTTATAATTGAGGGCTCCTGAGTGATGGTTGTTGAGTGAAACAGAGCTCTGGAGAGGAATCAGTGTTCTATCAGATAAACCAGTATTTGAATAACTCCACCACTTACAATCTGTGAAACCTAATGAAAATTATACCAGCTTTCCATGCCTTTGTTTCTCTATTTGTAAAATGGGTTTATTAATAATTTTCTAGCACATAGGTATGTTGTGATGGTTCCAAGAGAAAATGTATGTGGAGTATTTGCCAGAATATCTAAGTCAGTGCTTAGTAAATATATCGATAGCTAGGATTATTGCTGCTATTTTTACTTAGCATTACTGGTTGATATAATCTTACTGGTTTTTACTAGCATTTCCCCACTAGTAGCTTTTGAATTATAGGTGATACAGGTGGTTCTGGTGTTGTGGTTGTAGCAGCTGTGTGTGTGTGAGGGGGAGTTAAAAGATGACAGCCTTGTAATTGTATCTTTAGGTGAAGGCCTGATGCCATAATCACCCTTGCTTTTCCAGTATTCTACCCTATCTGGGAACGTCCACTTGAGACACTGTTTGTATAGAAGGGGAACTATGCAACAATGTAAAGAAACATGGTGTCCAATAATGTCAAATATTCCCATTCCCAGTTTAATCACTAAATATAACTGCTGATGTACTGATTTACTATCACTCTCCTTCATCCTTCCTCAAAGACACTACACATTTCCCTCTGGGTCCTAGGACACAATCGTTTTAGAATGACTGCTTCTCCTTTGGCAAGACCCTTTTTCTGTTCTTGTTCTCTGGCTCTTAAATCCCGTGGAAGATTGCTCCTGTGGAGTTCTCCTCCTGCATTCCTGAACTGAATTGCTCTGTGACTCATAGCTGGCCCCCAGCGAAGGGATACTGAACTAATGCGGTACTTTGAAGTTCAATGTCATGACACTGATGAGAGCCTAGATGATCTCATCACTTCCTTCTCTCTTTGTATGCTTATGATTTTGTGATATGCTGGTCTTTGACATTAGCAAACAAAGACAGGTGATGGTTGCCTGTTATCCTAAATGAGGGACTCAACTGCATTTTGCCAGTGAGCTACGTGAGAAAGTTAACCTCATCTAGCTTGTTCCTTACTGCATTCCCAACACCTAGCACAGTGGCTGGTGTGGATGAACATTGGGAAAGTATTAGTTGAATGATGGAATGAATGGCAGGAAGAAAGAGAGAACATGAGAGAAGAAGGAAAGAGATCAGTTCTAGTCTAATTTCTGAACTCAGAATAAAATGTTCAATTACCTTCATTTAAATGCCAGAATGTGGTTAAGTTGAATATTTAAGAATAGTTTAGGTTAAAAAAAATGAAGGACTGGGGACAATTCAAAAATATATGCAAAAAAGGGAGGGAAGCTTAAATACCTATAAGGAAGGATATATTCACAGCTTTGATTATTAAATACTAAAATAAGATACCAATTGGTCATATAAACTTACTTTCTCAAATACCTTTGATAAGAGTGATATCCATCTGCCTGGAATAATTTATGGCTGTTTCTGCCAAAATGGCTTCTCAAACTCCATTCCAATGCTGATAAATTTTTTTACCGTCTCTTTCCTAATTATATCTAAATGGTCATTTTAAGTCATCACTGCGGATATTTCATTTTCCCCTTGATTTGAGAGAGTGAGAGAAAGGGAGAGAGAGAGAAAGCACAAACTTTTTTTTTCACTGAGTTGTTCCATTTTAACTCTGTACTCATTGATTGTATCTCAAATGTGCCTTGACCAAGGGTTGAACCCATGACCTCTGGTGTGCCAGGTTGATGCTTTATCCATTGAGCCACCTTGCCAGGGCTCATCCCCTAGGATATTAACATTTGGAGTTCATGTGCCTACCAAGGCTTTTAATAGAACATTTAGAGAATAATTTAAAATTGCAAGTCCCACCATTTCACATTTCATAAAAGTACGTCAAATTTATGTCAGACTTTTAGATAGAGGACTATATTTCCCCCAATAGAATAGCATGGCATATATATAAATGGAATGCACATTTGGGATAATATGCACTGTATAGTATAACAGGAGAAGACTCAACATTTAAAAAATTAAAACAAAACCAAAAGTATTGGGGCAGATAATTCTAATTATTCTGATATAAACTTGCAAAAAAATAGCATAGAAAAAAATATTTTTTAAAAACCTTTTAAATATTTTCAATTATTCAAAATAGCAAGAAATTATTTAAGTGTCAATTAAAATTTCCACTGACTCATATTATAGGTAGCTTCAAAATAAATCTTTCACCAAACTTCTCCTATCCCTAAAATGCTTCATTCAGTAGTGATCAATTTATAGCAATATCTCTATTACTAAAGAGACTATACAGGGGTCCTTGGGTTACGTGGTCTCGACATACAATGTTTTGAGTGCAACACTCACTCCCATAAAAACTTAAAGAAATTGAGACGTGAGTATTTCAGCTTATACCGTTAGTGTTGTGCTTACGGACTACATGGGTGAACTAGTTTGGTTGTGCGTGCAGATGAATATGCAGTAACACATACAGTACAGTATATTTATGTCCTTTTCCTTTCTCTGTGGCTTTGTTGTGTTTCTGTATTCTAGATTATGATTTTATAACTGTATTAGGGTAGCGATTTAGGCGAGGTTGTATTTCATCTTACACCAAAATTCGGGTTACATCGCTGTCATAGGAATGGAACTGGATCGTAACACAAGGACCCCCTATATTTGTATCACCAGAGATGAAAATAAACAACATATAAGCAAGTTAATATTTATTAAAGGCACGTGACCAGGCGGTGGTTCAGTGGATAGAGCATTGGACTGGGATGCAGAGGACCCAGGTTCGAGACCCCAAGGTTTCCAGCTTGAGTGCAGGCTCATCTCGTTTGAGCAAAGCTCACCAGCTGGGACCAAAAGACACTGGCTCAAGCAAGGGGTTACTCGGTCTGCTGTAGCCCCATGGTCAAGGCACCTATGAGAAAGCAATCAATGAACAACTAAGGTGTTGCAACGAAAAACTAATGATTGATACTTCTTATCTCTATTCATTCCTGTCTGTCTGTCCCTATCTATCCTTCTCTCTGACACTCTCTCTCTCTCTGTAAAAAAAAAAAAAAAGAATCAATCAATGAATGCATAAATAAGTGGGACAGCTAATCAACGTTTCTCTTCTCTCTCTTTCTCCCTCTCTCCTTCTTTCCCTCTCTCCCTTCTTTCTCTCTCTAAAATAAAAATCAATAAATAATTTTAAAAATATTTATTAAAGGCTTACTATGTAACAAGCAGTATATTAATTATTACCTTACATATATACTGCTCACAAAAATTAGGAGATATTTTATCACTTCATATTCATTTTCAAATACAGCTAGTACTCGACTTACGACCACAATTGGTTCCGACAGACCAGTCGTAACGTGATTTGATCGTAAGTTGAGTAGGCTATATGTACAGTACTGTGAAATGATGTTATAAAAATCTTTAGGTCATATTTTATCAAAATTTTCTTTCATTATTGTTATATATCATAATTTTCTTTGTTCATTTTATGCCATTTGTATCATCTCTAAACCATATTGTTTCTCATTTTTACATTCGTCAAGTTTAAGTAAAACACTGCATTACCAGTACAACTGGTTTAATATTTGCAAAGACAATTTCCTCTTGGTAGACATCTTGGGAGGGGTTTGATGAAAAATATCCAAGACACAAAACACAAATTGCTGTATCGAGTCTGGGATAACAATTGAAATGGTGCATGTGGAGATGGTAGTGCTGCCGGAAGCTGGTCCGCACTGTTGTATGCCCAGCTGGGCAACGCTTGTGCTGCCAGACGTGGAGCAGTCGTGGCTAGCGATTGTGGTAATCGTAAAGTCGAATGGTCGTAAATTGCATAGGTCGTAAGTCGATCAATATTTGTATCCTCTAATTTTTGTGAGTAGTTATAGTTAAAACTTTGGTCTACATAAAAAGACTATATGAGACATGTACAATTCCTATGCCCACTTTATAGATAAAAACTTAAATTTTGCATGGAAACATAAGAATATGGGTTAGAGTGAGGGAGAAACTGATTATAAAATGGGGAACCAGTGGGCATTCTCTCCCTCTCTCTCTACCAAACAGGTTCCTGGCCTTCCATGGCTGCATGAGACACTCAGGCCTTCATTTCTCAGAAGTATTTCTCAGTGATGCACAGGCCACAGTGATTGCAGCAGCTTTGTCTATTCTTTAGTGACCAAAATGTGGGGTATGAAAGAGAGGAGTCAAGGATAATGTCAGGGTTTCGACTTGAGTAACTAGAGTCAGATTTGTCATTTTCGAAAGTGGAGAAGACTGTGGGAGGAATATATTTGTAAAGGGAGAAATCAGAAGTTCATCTTGGAAGAGTTAAGTTTGAGATGCTTACTTTACAAGCAGGTTGAATTCCTGAGTAGGCTGGAGTTCAGGGGAGAGACCCAAGCTGAAGATGTACATTTGGGACGTAAAGTGATGAAACTGGATGAGGAGGGTGAGATGAGGAAGGGAAGATTGCATTGAATTGAGTTCTGGAACACTCTAACATTTAGAAGTCTAAAGAAGATGTGAGAGAATGAGAAGAGGGCACTAAGAGCGGTGAGAAAGATAAGAGGGAATTTTGTCCAGGAAGCCAGTGAAGGCAGCATTTCAAGAATGATGAAGTGATACTAATCTAAGCTCAAACCCTTGAGGTAGGTCAAGTATGATGGAGGCAGAATATTGATACTTGGATTTTACTACCTGGAGATCACTGATGTCCTTGGCAAATTGATAGTCATGCTATAAATATTATTTTTCTATTTTTTTTCTATTTGGCATTAAACACTCTTTGAAACCATATTTTTGTGCCTGCATAATGTCGTATAACATCAACATACAATGATTCACTTAATCAAATTACCCATATTTTTCACTCCAAAAGACAAATCTGACCATAAGACACACCTAGGGTTTTAAGGAGGAAAATAAGAAAAAAATATTCTGAACCAAATGGTGTGTTAAAATATTTAATAAAATATCTACTATATTTATCACTCCATAAGATGCACAGCATTTTCCCTTCCACTTTTGGGGAAGAAAAGTATATCTTATGGAGCAAAAAATACGCTATCATGGATATTTAGATTGCTTCTAATTTTTTACGTTTATAAATAACAATTCATGTAACCAGCAATACTATATTTAAATGAATTCAAGTAAATATTATAGCATGTAGTAAAATGATATAAAAGAAAGGAAAACGTTGCTACTAAATAGCATATTTATAATAATTATTATTCATAGCAATTATGTTATTTAATTATGTAGTTCTAAAATATTTAATATTAAATAGCATATTTATAATAATTATTATGTAATGATGACAATAGTGTAGAAAAGAGGTTGAGAAGATTTTGGTACATAGTAATCTCTTTACAATGTCAATATTTTTATTAGTTATTGTTATTCTTTTTTAAAGGAGGGTGAAATTTAAATAAAAAAGTGTTTACACCATTTCGTCAGATGGCTTCAATAAACTGTGGATGTTCCTTTTGGACGATTTTATGACACATAAGTAGGGTCTTCTTCATATGTGCCTATAAAATGTATACATGACAGTAAAAAAACTACAATTAATAAAATATTTGCCACTCTGCTACTTGAATGATGCTCAGACAACAACATGGTTAATAAAAGTTTCCCATTAAGCCAGCTGTCCAAACTTGTTATTTTTTATTGTTCTCTATCTTTCACTATATATGATCAAAAACTAACTACTCTAACATCATCCATGGTTCCTAAGTGTCAGAACAATAGAGTACACGTCTTAAATTGGCATGTAAGTTTCCTTTAAAATCAAGGCTGAATTTTCATTTTCTTTCTTTCTTTCTTTCTTTCTTTCTTTCTTTCTTTCTTTCTTTCTTTCTTCTTTTCTTTTTAAGGAAGCTAAATCTTTTTTATTTTTTAATTTATGTAAATGATTTCTTTGTATTTTTTATGCAACTTTTAAATTTATTGTGTTAGCATGGATTCAAGTGTCCTAATCAATATAATACCTTCACCCCCCCAACAACATGCCCCCCACTACATCCCCTTTGCCCCCCTCACTCTGACTCCCTTCTCTGCTTCACTCTGGGATTTACTGTCCTATTATCTGTATCTCTGTGTTATGTATATATAATTTCACTAATCTCTTCACCTTCTTTGATCTCATCCTCTCTTCCCTCTTCCCTCTGACAGCTGTTCCTCTGCTCCCTGTGACCCTGTCTTCTGCTTCTGTTCTGTTCCTCAGTTCACCGTGTTCATTAGATTCCACATTATAAGTGAGATCATATGATATTTGTCTTTCTCTGCCTGGCTTATTTCACTTAGCATAATAATCTCTAGGTCCATCCACGCCATCGCAAAAAGTAAGATTTCCCTTTTTCACAGCCACTCAGTATTTCATTGTGTATATGTAACACAGCTTTTTTATCCACTCATCCACTGATGGACACTTGGACTGCTTCCAGATCTTGGCTACTGTAAACAATGCTGCAATAAACATGGGCTGCATATCTTTTTTTTAATTAGTGTTTTGGGGTTCCTGGGATATATTCCTAAAAGTGAGATAGGTGGGACAAATAGCAGTTCCATTTTTAATATTTTGAGGAATCTCCATACTGTTTTTCACAGTGGCTGCACCAGTCTGCATTCCCACCAGCAGTTCAGGAGGGTTCCCTTTTCTCCACACCCTCACCAGCATTTGTGTATTGATTTGAAAATGAGACCCATTCTGACAGGTGTGAGGAGGTATCTCATCGTGGTTTTAATTTGCATTTCTCTGATGATTAGTGACATTGAACATTTTTTCATATGTCTATTGGCCAACTCTGTTCTCTTTGGAAAAATGTCTATTCAGATCCTTTGCCCATTTTTGTTTGTTTTTATTTTTTTTGTATTTTTCTGAAGCTGGAAATGGGGAATCAGTGAGACAAACTCCCGCATGTGCCCGACCAGGATCCACCCGGCACGCCCACCAAGGGGCGATGCTCTGCCCATCCAGGGTGTCACTCTGTCGCGACCAGAGCCACTCTAGCGCCTGGGGCAGAGGCCAAGGAGCCATCCCCAGCGCCCGGGCCATCTTTTGCTCTAATGGAGCCTCAGCTGCGGGAGGGGAAGAGAGAGACAGAGAGGAAGGAGAGGCGGAGGGGTGGAGAAGCAGATGGGCGCTTCTCCTGTGTGCCCTGGCTGGGAATCGAACCTGGGACTTCCGCATGCCGGGCTGACGCTCTACCACTGAGCCAACCGGCCAGGGCCCTTTGCCCATTTTTTAATTGGATTGTTTACCTTCCTGGTGTTGAGTTTTAGAAGTTCTTCATAAATTTTGGTTATTAATCCCTTATCTGATGTATTGGCAAATATGTTTTCCCATTTTGTGGGTTGTCTTTTTATTTTGTTCATGGTGTCTTTTGCTGTGCAAAAGCTTTTTAGTTTGATATAGTGCCATTTGTTTATTTTGTCCTTTATTTCACTTGCCCGTGGAGATATATTGGCAAAAATATTGCTACAAGAGATATCAAATAGTTTACTGCCTACATTTTCTCCCAAGGTTTTTTATTATTTCATGACTTATATTTAAATTTCTTATCCACTTTGAGTTTACTTTTGTGAATGATGTAAGCTAGTGGTCTGGTTTCACTTTTTTTGCATGTACCTTTCCGATTTTCCCACACTATTTATTAAGAGACTGTCTTTATTCCACTGTATACTCCTGCTTCCTTTGTCAAATATCAATTGACCATAAAGGCATGGGTCTTTTTTGTTTCATTGATCTGTATGCCTGTTCTTATGCCAATACCAGTCTTTGCTGATTACAATAGCCTTAGAGTTAACTTGATATCAGGAAGTGTGATACCTCTGACTTTGTTCTTTATATTCAATATTTCTGAGGCTACTTGGGTTCTTTTTTGGTTCCACATAAATTTTTGGAATATTTGTTCTAGATCTGTGAAGTATGCCATTGGTATTTTAATAAGAATTGCATTGAATCTATAGATTGCTATAGGTAGTATAGACATTTTAAGATGTTTATTCTTCTTACCCATGAACATGATATATACTTCCACTTGTTTGTATCTTCCTTGATTTCCTTTTTCAATGTCTTATAATTTTCCAACTACAAGTATTATACCTCCTTGATTAAATTTATTCCTAGGTACTTTATTTTTTGTTGTTGTTGTAATACTGAAGGGGAATGTTTCCTTAATTTCTATTTCTGACAGTTTACTTGTGGTGTATAAAAATGCAACTGATTTCTAAATATTAATTTTATATCCTGCCACCTTGCCAAATTCATTTCTCAGATCTAATAGTTTTTTGACTGAGACTTTAGGGTTTTCTATGTACAGTATCATGTCATCAGCTAATACTGATAGTTTTACTTCTTCTTTTCCAATTTGGATGCCTTCCATTTCTTCTTCTCTGATTCCTGTGGCTCGGAATTCCAGAACTATGTTGAATAAGAGTGCTGAAAGGGATCACCCCAGTCTTGTTTCTAATCTTAAGGGGATTGCTTTTAATTTTTTCCTATTAAGTATGATGTTGGCTGTCTGTTTGTCATAGATGGCCTTTATTATGTTGAGTTATGTTCCCTATATTCCCACTTTGCTGAGAGTTTTTATCATAAATAGGTGCTGGATTTTATCTCATGCTTTTTCTGCATCTATTGATATGATCATGTAATTTTCATCCTTCATTTTGTTTATGTGATGAATCACATTTATTGATTTGCAAATATTGTAGCAGCCTTGCCTCCCTGAAATAAATCCCACTTGATCATGATGTATGATCTTTTTAATGTATTGCTGGATCTGGTTTGCTAATATTTTGTTGAGAATTTTAGCATCCATGTTCATCAGGGATATTGGCCTATAGTTTTCTTTCTTTGTAGTATCTTTACCTGGTTTTGGAATGAGGATAATGCTTGCCTCATAAAATTATCTTAGAAGTCTTCCCTTCTCTTGAATTTTTTTGGAGTTGCTTGAGAAGGATAGGTGTTAGTTTTTTTTGTTTGTTTGTTTTGTTTTTGTATTTTTCTGAAGCTGGAAATGGGGAGAGACAGTCAGACAGACTCCCGCATGTGCCCGACCGGGATCCACCCGGCACGCCCACCAGGGGCGACGCTCTGCCCACCAGGGGGTGATGCTCTGCCCCTCCAGGGCGTCGCTCTGCGGCGACCAGAGCCACTCTAGCACCTGGGGCAGAGGCCAAGGAGCCATCCCCAGTGCCCGGCCATCTTTGCTCCAATGGAGCCTCGGCTGCAGGAGGGGAAGAGAGAGACAGAGAGGAAGGAGGGGGGTGGGGGTGGAGAAGCAAATGGGCGCTTCTCCTATGTGCCCTGGCCAGGAATCAAACCCTGGTCCCCCGCACGCCAGGCCAATGCTCTACCGCTGAGCCAACCGGCCAGGGCAGGTTTTCTGATTCTTTCAGATTGAGTTTTGGAAGATTGCATGTTTCTATGAATTAATCCATTTTGCCTAGGTTGTACAATTTTTTGGCATATAGATCTTCATTGTATTTTCTTACAATCTTTTGTATTTCTGTGGTGTCAGTTATTACTTCTCCACTTTCATTTATAATTTTATTTATTTGGGTCCTCTCCCTTTTTTTATTGATGAGTCTTGTTAAAGGTTTGTCAATCTTGTTTACCTTTTCAAAGAACCAGTTGGTTTCATTGATCTTTTGTATTGTTTTGTTTTGTTTTTAGCCTCAATGTCATTTATTTCTGTGCTAATCTTTATTATTTCCTTCTCTTTACTTGTTCTGAGGTTTATTCTTTGTTCCTTTGGTAGTTCTTTTAGGTGCAGGGTTACATTTTTTATTTGATATTTTTCTTGCTTCTTAAGGTGTGCCTGTAATTCTATGAACTTCCTTCTCAGTAATGCTTTTGCAGTGTTGCATAGATCTGGGTTGTTGTATGTTCATTTTTGTTTCAAGAAAATTTTTTATTTCTTCTTTGATCTCATTGTTAATCTATTCATTATTTAATAACATGCTAGTTAGCCTCCAAGTGTCTGAATGTTTTTAGTTTTTTTATTATAGTTGATTTTTAGTTTCATGCCATTGTGATCAGAGAAGATGCTTGATATGATTTCAATCTTCTTAAATTTACTGAGACTTATTTTGTGTCCTAACATGTAGTCTATCCTAGAAAATGTAACATGAGCACTTGAAAAGAATATATATTCTGCTTCTTCAAGGAGAAAGGTTCTGAAGATATCAATTAAATCTAGTTGATCTAGTGTGTCATTAATGGTCACTGTTTCTTTGTTAATTTTCTGCCTGGAGGATCTACCCATTGATGTTAGTGGAGTATTAAAATTCCCTACTATTACAGTATTGCTATCAATTTCACCCTTTATGTCCAACAAAATCTGCTTTAAATATTTAGGTGCTTCTATATTAGGTCTGTAAATATTTACAATGATTATATCTTCCTGTTAAATTGCTCCCTTTATCATTAGTAGTGACCTTCTTTATGCCTTAATATAGCCTTTGTTTTAAAGGCTATTTTGTTAAATATAGGTATTGTGACCCCAGCTTTTTTTTATTTTATTTCCATTTGCATGAAATACTTTTTCCATCCCTTCAGTCTATGTGTATCTTTTGTTCTGAGGTGGGTCTCTTGTAGACAGCATCTATATAGGTCCTGTTTTCTTATCCTTGCAGCTACCCTATTTCTTTTGATTGATTCATTTAATCAATTTACATTTAATATTATTCTTGATACATACTTATTTATTGCCATTTTATTCTTTAAATCTACAATCCTCTTTTTCTCTATTTCTTTTTTCCTTTTTTTTTTTTTTTTTTTTTTATAGCAAGCCTCTTAACATTTCTTGCAGTACTGGTTTGGTTGTAATACATTTCCTGAGTCTTTTTTTTTTTTTGGTCTGGAAAGCGTCTTATTTCTCCTTTGATTTTAAATGATAGCCTTATTGGATAAAGTAGTCTCAGTTGTAGGTTCTTGTTTTGCATCACTTTGAATATTTCTTGCTAATTATTTCTGGCCTGAAGTGTCTCTGTTGAGAAGTCAGATGTCAACCTTATGGGGGCTCCTCTGTAGGTAATTACTGCTTTTCTATTGCAGCTTTTAGTATTCTTTCTTTGTCCCTTAACTTTGGCATTTTAATTGTGATGTGCCTTAGTGTAGGCATCATTGGGTTCATCTTTAATGGGACTCTCTGTGTTTCTTGAACTTGTGTGACTTTTTCCTTCATCAATTTATGAAAAATTTCAGCTATGATTTCTTCAGACAGGTTCTCTATTACTTGTTCATCCTCTTTTCCTTCAGGAACCCCTATGATGTGGATGTTGTATCTCTTCATGTTGTCGCAGAGGTCTCTTAAAGTTTCCTTAGTCTTTTTGAACCTCTTTTCTTTTTGCTGCTCTGCTTCTGTGCTTACATTTATCTTGTCCTCTAAATCACTGATTTGATCCTCCACTTCATCCAGCCTGATGTTGATTCCTCCTAGTGCAGTCTATATTTCTGATATTGTATTTGTCATTTCTGACTTGTTCTTTTTTATGATTTCAATGTCCTTTTTGATGCTTGCTATCTATTTGTTTAAGTTCTTGTTGTCATCATCCATTGTTGTTCTAAGATCCTTGAGCATCCTAAAAATCATTGTTTTAAATTCTGCATGTAATAATTTGATTACTCCCATTTCATTTAGTTCTTTTTCTGGGGATTTCTCATTGATTCATTTGAGTCATAAATCTGTCTGCCTATTTTGTCTATTATGTAGCACTGTCTGACTTTGAACTTTGTTGTAGTGTCCTTATGAGGTAGATGGAATCAGTGGTACTGACCTTCAGGCCCCAACTTCCTTGTTCTAGAAATGCTTCTTTAGGTTAGTATTTACCCTGCTGTTGTATGTGAGTATTGAATGCAGTTGGTCCTTTCATGGGTGCAGTTATCCTTTCATGCTTCCTGGCTCTAAGGGTCAACCTAGATCCGTGATGGCGAATCTTTTCATAAAAACCACCCACTTTTGCACTGCTGGTCAACATGGTCCCTCCTACCCACTAGTGGGCATTCCAGCTTTCATGGTGGGCCAATTGTGGCGCTGTTTGGTTGCTCCGCTACTGCCCACCATGAAAGCTGGAACATCTGCTAGTGGGCGGGAGGGACAAGTTGACCAGCACTGCAAAAGTGGGCTCAGACTGGTCTTACCCCACCAACCCCTCTACGGGTTGCATGCTTGGTGGGTTAGGGCAGCTGAGGTTGGAAATACAATGTTAGTGGGACACCCTACTTCAGGGGTCTCTTGGTCAGGAGCTCAATACAGGGAAAGTGGCCCCTAATCCAGAGCCTAATCTTTCAGACCCTGCTGGATACTACAATTCTATTTCTCCCAGCAGGGTTAACAGCAGGTTCAGATTGAATGAGATTGACAGTCCCCTCTTCCAAAGTCCTTTTAGCTGGTAAGACCCTGGTCTCAGGGAGGAAGACTGAAAGAGTCTTCCTCTGCTGGGGCTGACTGTGACTTTCCTCACTCCAGAATGTGGCTAAGCCCCTTGACCGGACCCGATAATAGGCCACAGGGATCCACACTTTAAATGTCCATGCTCCAAGCCTCTCCAGTCCCCCTATGGAACCTAGCCCCATGGGGCAGGATATGGAGCACTAGGATATGCAGTAGCTGACTGTGAAGCTCCACCCTGTCCAATGCACCCAAGCCACTGTGCTGGTGTTGAGCACAGAGAGCAGAACTCACCTCAGCTGGGCCTGTGTTGAATGAACTCTCCTTTAGGACACGCTGCCAGCAAGGGTTGATATGTCCTGAACTGATGTTCTACATAGCTGGCCACTGAGTGTGCTGGCCCTGGGCCTCCTTGGAGGGAAGTTGGCACTGACCAGCAGCAGATGCTACCCATGACTGGCCCTCAGCAACCTTCCTGGAAATGCAAGGAATCCAGAGTTTGTGGCTGCCTCTGCTGGGTCCAAGGTACACATGGAAATACCAGATGCATTCCTAGGCTGGCTTTTACCTACACTGGGCCTGGGGGAAGGTCTGCATTAAGTCCAAGGTTCCTTGAGCTCTGCCTCTTGTAGCCTCTGTCTGCTGGCTGTTTGTTGGGCTTGGCCACTGGAAAAAACCTCTGGTAGAGTCTAAAGCCTGGAGCAATTCAGGGATTAAAAAGGGCTGTGCGTATGGCTTTCCCTTCAGCTCCAAATGTCAGTCTGTCCAGACTTTTTTCATAGACCTCAGTAGGATGTGGCCCCCAGGACTTCGATGGGTGTGTCCTCTGAGACCCAGAGATGTGGTCTGCCTGCAGTCTGGACAGTTTCTACTGAGTCTCCCATAAGCAAAAGCACCAGTCATAGTCTTGGGAAGTGTTGGGAAAATTTCTGGCCTTAACACCAGAAAACTGAGTCACTGACATGCCCCTTGCTTCTTGGCTTACTTCTCAGAAAGGCCCATTCTCCATAGGGTAGAGCAGTTGCTTTCCTCCAGGCTGATGTCACATGGAGGGGACTGCTCTACCCAAGGAAGATGGCAACTGCAGTATTGGAGGATGATCCAGCACAAGGATTCCGGTGGTTCTCCCCCATATTGTCTCTCTCTGGGCCACCAGCTTTACACTCTCCTCACACAACTCTAGTCCTCTCCACCCTCCCTTCGTTGGAGCCCCGGGTAGGTGGCCATGAATGAGATTTTCTGCACTGGCCCTTTAAGCCAGAACCTGTGCCTCCAAGAGCTCTCTTTCTTGCAGACAAAAACCTCAGCTCTTTTCACTGCCAGGTGTTGTGTGGGCACCTCTTCTGGCTCTGGGGCTCTAGGCAAGGGTGTTGAGCTTGGGGCTTAGGACCTTCCCCTCTCAGGGAGGACCTTCCTGCAGTGAGAGTCCCTCCAGACTCTCCACTGCTACTCACTCTTGGGAGCAGGACAGCCCTTTTTGTGTCTCTGCTCTTCCTTGCAGTCTTAGTGTGGCTTCGTCTATGATCTATAGACTCCTCCTTGTTTAGTCCAAAGTTGGTTTTTTAAGATGATTGTTCTTAAGCTGTAATTCAACTTGGTCCTGGGAGGTGGCAGTTGGAACATCTGCCTACTCCATCACCGTCTTGGAATCTGTCTGTGTTTTCATTTTCATTTTCTCCCAGTACTCTCCATAATGCATTTAACTCCACCTACTCTGTACTGTTCACAGTTCTCCAATGGGTGCTTCCTTTCCCTGCCTCTGTGCCCTTTGCTTGAAATGCAGTGTTTCTAGCACCACTTGGCAGTGCAAAAGGCAAAGGTTTGGAATTACACAGACCTATGTCTCACCTGTGCCTTTTTCACTTACTGTGTGGGCTTGGCAAGTTATTGAACTCAGGAACTCTTTTATCACCTTCAGATGGTAATATTAACAACCTACCTTGCAAGATAGTTGTGAGAATTAGAAAAAGTAAGACATCAAAAGTATTTGGTCTAATAGCTATCTATGTTTTTAAACTTTAATTGTGAGTAGATATAAAGGCACATGATTCAAAACAAAAATGTATAAAAGAATAGATTTTCCTTCCACCTCATCCTCCAGCTGAAGTTATGTTACTTGAGGCTCTATTTTTCTCCCAATTTTTGCACATCCTTTTAGAGATATTATATACAAATGTTGGTATCCATATAGTCTTTGAAATTTATTTCACTTTATAATATATCTTGGCTAGCCTTCCCTGTCTGTACATAAACATCTGTCTTATTCTTTTTAATAATAGCTATGGTATTCTATGGTATAGTGTTTCATTAAGTCATTCCCATCTGAATAGACTACAACATTATTAGCAATTTTGTCAACATTTTATAAAAGTTTTCAAATACATACAAAAGTTTAATTTTACAATAAACACTCATATACTCACCAGCTAGATTCTATAAATAATATTTTATTGTATACTTACTTTATCAGATATCTGATCATCCCTTCACCCCTCTATCCAGCCCTTATATTTTTATTAATTTCACAATATGTTGCAAATAACAGTATATGTTTCAAAATATTTAATGCAAATAATTTATTATCAGATATTACAATTAGTTCTGCAATGAAAACTTGTATAAATGCTATTTCAAATGTATGTGAATATTTCTTAGAAATTGAATTGTTGGAAATATGTACTTATAATTTTGAGGAATATTGCCAAATTTTTCTCTGCTGAGATTATGACAATTTACATTGTCACCAGAAAACATGTATTTATGTGTTTCTATCTTTACAATACATTATTATCAAATCTTCAAGAATTTGCCAAGACCAAAGGTGAAAAAGTATCTTGTCTTATTTTATATCTTATTTTTTTCAAATGTTTATGAGCCACTGCACTTCTTTTTCTTTTAATTTTCTACTACTTTGCTTATTTTTCTATTAGACTACTAGTCTTTCACATTAATTAGTAGAATTCTTATACTAGGGAAATTAGCCCTTTCTACTATGAGTTACAAATATTTTTTTTCAAGGTTATCATTTCAATTTTGATTTTAACATGAATTATTTCTCCAAGCATAGCATTATTTTTATGTTAATTTACTTTCAAGAAGTACTAAATACTGATTTAGTATTTCTCCATTATTTATCACCCCAGTCTCAACCCTCACAACTGCTTCACTCACATTCTACTGAATTATTTGCAAGGTTCAGTTGGGCTATGTTTTTCCTCCTTATGGGCTCTGTATATGTTGCTTCTTTGTGAATCATTCTCTCAGTTCTCTTCTCCTGCATGATTGCTAATAGTCATTCAAGACTCAGCTAAAAGGCTGCTTCTACAGCAAAGGTTTTCCTTAATTCCCCAAGGTGAGTTTCAGTGGTCTTGCCTGTTCTTTCATAATGCCTTATGTGCACCCTCACGAGAACACTATCCTTCTGTAACATAATTAACTATTTCTTTGCTTTCTCCTTCAGGTCTTTGGAAGGAAGATTATAACTTATTCTTTCATCATTATATCTTCAGCCTCTAGCCTGGCACCTGGCATACAAGTAGATTCTCAATAAATGTTTAAGAAAATAAAAGTAAGGAAATAAGAAGAAAGGAAAAGAGAGAGGAAGAGTGAGAGCAATACATAGAGGGCTGAATTGTGTTATGGGCTGAATTGTGTCTCTCAAAATTCATATGATAAAACCCTAGTCTCCAATACCTCAGAAAATAAATATATTTGGAGAAAGGGCCTATAACAGAATATTAAGATAACATGAGGCCATTAGGGTGGGGCTCTGAATCAATCTTCCTAGTGTCCTTATAATTTGAACACAGAGAAACACAAGGAATGCGGGCAAACAGAAGAAAGACCATGTAAAGACACAGCAAAAAGGTGGCTGTCTGCAAGTCAAGGAGAGAGGTTTCAGAAGAACCTACCAACACTTTGAGCTTAGATTTGTAGTCTCCAGAGCTGTGAGAAAATAAATTTCTCTTGTTTAAGTCACACAGTGTGTGGTATTTTATAATGGCAGCTCTAGCAAACTAATACAGAAGGGAAAATGGTTTAATTAGGGACTATATAAATGAACCATATTTCTCCATGTATAAGATGCACCTTAATTTGGGGGCCCAAATTTTGAAAAAAAAAAAGTATTACATAAAGTAATTGAACTCAAGTTTTAAATTCATACAACTCCTCATCACTGTCAAAACTCCCATCCATTTGCTTGTCCTTACTTGTATCTCATGACAAATTACTGTCTTCATATATTGCCTCGTCTTCAGTTCTACCTATGGCATTTGAAATGCCACACTTCTTAAATGACTTGATAATGATCTCAATCTTGATATTATCCCAGGATCTTTTCACCCAGGTACAAATTTCTCCTATAGTTGGTTTCTTCACTCTTCTTGCTGGTGTCAAATTTTCCCCAGAAGACTTCATCCATTGGTTCCATTTGTCTCTCATGGCAGCTTTGAAGGGTTTGTTAATGCTGACATCAAGTAGTTGGAGCTGGGATGTCAAGCCTCCAGGTAAGATGGCAAGTTTTGTTTCTTGCTCTGCAGCAATCTTCTTTGTGTTTTTTGTTACGTGTGCCCTGAACTGATCAAGCACCAATAGGGCAGGTTTGTGTAAAAGCCTACCTGGTCTCCTTCTCTAAACTTTCCCAAACCAGATCTTCATTCCATCCTGATCCATCCAACCCTTGTCATGAATGTGGACAACCACTCCTTGAGGAATGTCTTCTTTTGTCATTAGTTTGCATTTGAAAATCAGCATAGGAGGCAGCTTGGTTCTGTCGGCACAACAAGCTAGAAAAACTGTATAATGGCTCTTTTCATGTCCACTTGTCTTCACAGTTATAGTTTGTACCCCCTCCTTATCAACAGTTCTGTTACTTGGGACATCAAACTGAAGGGGGACATTGTCCATGTTTGCAATCTGTCCCAACTCAAACTGATGTGTCTTCTGACATTGAATGATAAAACGATGAAATTCAAGGACCTCCTGCTCATTGTTTTCAGGCATCTTTTGGGCAAGTCTGGTGCATGTACACATGTTTAGTCCATTCCATCTCATGGACCTGAAGCACCAATTGTGTCTTTTGAAATCAGTCACATATTTTTCATCAGCAATTCTTTTTGCCTCATGCTGAACCATCTCTGTGGACACAGGAATTCCAATTGCCCTTTGCTCTTCAATCCATGTCTTCAATTTCCTCTCTATATCAGGCCATTTTGCTGACTTGCCTCTCATGCCCTTCTTTAGTTGTAGCATTTTCAGTAGGGTTTCTTCTCCCTGTAGCCAGTCTTGGATTGATTTCTCAGTTGGAGGAGGACCGAACTTACATTCAGCAGTACAATTTCCATTCACTATTACAAACTGGATCACTTTTAACTTGAATTCAGCACCTGTATGAAAACCTTTTCTGAGACATTTCTGGGCAGAAGTGGCAAAATGTAACCTATTGTAATATACTGGAAACAAGTGCGAAACAATGAGCACAAAGACAACAAGCACGAAAAAGCAGGAAATGCAAGTAAAAAAACTCTACAATCACTGTATAAGACGCACCCAGTTTTTAGACCCCAAATTTTTCATTAAAGGGTGAGTCTTATATATAGGGAAATACAGTAGACCTTTAGAACCATATGAAAGAAACTTATGTCATGGAAACTATGTCACAACTCAGGGAAAAACAAAAAAATCTGGTTCTTTATTTTCCATCCAGAACAAAAAGATGAGGCTGATTTTAAACTAAAACTTCTATTCTCTAGATTATAATGTGAAAATATAATTAAATTTGATTTTGATTTAAGGCTCTCTCAGTTATAATTCTCATGGATTTAAGTCATAAACTTAATGGATTTACATGGTGTGAAAGTTTAGTCTGATTATAATAAGCCACTCAAGCTTAAGGAAGCACATGCATTGATAGCAACACCATGTTCTGACTGTTGAGAAATCCCTATAATTTTTAGTCTGTCTATTAAGTTTTATGGTGTTTTTCTGATTTAGTATTTTTCTCTTGACTACTGAATTATTTTGTTTCAAAAGATGTTTTTCTTAGGAAATGAAATTTGACATACTGGTATACTCAGTAGCATTATGAAAAAAGAAAAATTAATCAGGAGACATGAAGTCCTTGAGAATACTTGAGTGGTTGTACATTTCATCTCTGATGATGGCCATATTTATTTTTTTTATTAAACTATATGCCAACTTTGACAAACTGTTCATTTCCCTTTATATTTTGGGTAAGTCAATATATCTGTGACAGTACATAAATCATTAAATGAAATCAAACAATATCTGTTTTTTATCTCAACGTATGATTGAAATGTGTGAAATAATTTTCTGTCTATATTATGACAGCTATAATCTGGAGGCTACATGGTTAATTTCCCTGACAGACTATAAAATCACCCATCCAGGAATGGTGAAAGCTGTTAATCAGGAAGATAACCTTTGAAAGCCTTGCTCCTTTCATAGTGGTTGCTAGTTAAATATGAACATCTGGAAAATCATTATAAATTCATTGTGCATAAATCTGTTTTGCCCTATATGCAGAACTCCTTTTATTATAAACATACTTTACATAATAAGGAAAAAATAAATGTATCATTGTTTTACCATGCACATATCTGATGTACTGTTTATTAACAAAAAATCAACATTGCCCTTGGATGTCCATAACTCTGGCCATATAATGGAGATAATAGTATTAAGTTGAAACATATCTAAAAGGTTTAAGGTTTTAGAAATATTTTGAGAACTTAAATGATTTGAGTTTGCTAATTTTAATAATGTTGTCTTAGAGATTCACTTTGATGTTTACCTTATGAGTATATTATATAAACTGAGTGAAATGCATTTTTGTTCTACATGTACTTATGTAACACAAGTTGATATATTTGAGAAGTGATTTCTACAAGCCATTCTTCATTCTCCTAATATATTTTACTAGTAATCTAGAAATATTCTTTTAACATGGGCACATATACAATCCAGTGAAGAGAGTTCTATACTTATAGACACAAATGCCTTAAGTCTTAAGTTACTGGTGAACAGTGAAAAGCCAAAGAGGATCATATAATTTTTGACTGAATAAAGATTTTCTCACCTAGCAAAATATGATTACCAATGCCAGAGATTTTAGGAGCAATTCTCACACCATTTAAAAGGAACACTGAATTTTACACAATGGGAAACAATGAATAGATTACAGCTTTACCTAATGGTGTTAAGATAATAAGAGTCTCCTGCATTTAAACCTTACTTTTCTGAAGTATATAACTAGGACAGATCCTTAACCCAAATTAAACTTAATTGAAAGCTGTTCTTAAAAACATAGTAGGAAAGATTTCTCTTTTTAGTGTTGCCAAATTTTGGGTGTTTCTTCCTTGTTACTTTGGCCGAGTTAGACCATAATGAGAACCAGTCCTTTTGTCTTTAACCCAAGAGATAAAATAAAATTTAAAATCTAGATTCTTTATTAAAATACATGAAAAGGACTTTGAAAAAGCTTGGCATCAAGAGTATACATATTTATCCTTAAACAGTAAGTAACATACATTGTATAACATAACCCACAGGCAAAATACAGTGAATACTTATCTGTTCATTTATATTTGTCAATAATGGATTTTTATTCCCTACAATAAGTTTTCCTGCATTAACATTGGAGGAAAAAATTATTTCAATACATTAATATGAAAAAAAGACTAATATACTATGTAAATTAGGTCAGAAAATACTGTTAGAGATCTTTTTAACATGTTATTTACATTTGTGACATGCAACAAAATTGTAACTGAATAAATATTGGTATAATCGATTGGTCATTCATCGCCCTATTAGACTAAGAAGTGGGGTGCTTAACCATTTGTTTTAAAGAATTGCTATTTACTTAGAGAAGGGAAAAGGGGAAGAACTAACACTTATTGTCTACCTACTACAAGTCAGCTCTTATGGTATAGATGCTTCTTTTAATACTCACAACAGCTCTGTACAGGAATTAACAGTCTCCATTAAGCAGTTGGGAAACAGAGATAAAAGAAATTAGGTGACCTTCTACATTAGCAGAGCTAAATCCAGGATTAGACACCAGCCCAGTACTTTTTCCATTTGACCATGGTTCATCCTCAAGGAAAGACAAGATAATCCTTTGGTCTTTGTTTATAGAAAACCAGTACTTTCTCCAGCCTCCAAGCAGTGGATCATAATCTTGGCTTCTCATCAGAATCATCAGAGGAGCATTTTTAAAGCATCTGAGTCTCACAGCCAGAGGCCCTGATTCAGAAGGTCTGGTATTTCCCAGACATTTTTGTTTTTTAAAAACTTCACAGGTGAGTGATTCATATGTAGGCTTCAAGTTCTATGCTTCTCCAAACCTTGCAAATGTTCTACCCCTAACCTTTCCTAAATTATAAACTCTTTCTGGTTGAAACAAGATTAGAAGTGTATGCACACTAATATTTACTGAACATCTACTTAAATTCAGGCATATATACAACCCACCTTGTGTAATCTCGTTTTAGTAGGCAGCAGACATCAGATCAATGCTTACATAAACCCAGTTACCATTTCTTCAAACTCACAAAACAATAATGACATATTATTTCTAAAACACACCTTATCTTTTCTCTTAAAACTTTATAAATATCATTGTTCATTTCAATACTTATTTAACAATCACATTTTTTAAAAGTCTTCCTCTAAGCTCAAGAAACTTAAGAATCCATGTTGTGCTGCCTCTTAGCTTATTAAAGCTATTAAAACACAGTACTTCTAATGTCCTGCAAAGCCCTTTACATATGTGTTTAGATCTTCAAGGGTTACTCATGCGAGCTCTTAAAACAAGCCCTGAAAGCATCTATGTGGGGCCTGATATTTTCCTCTTCTGCTTTTGACATCTCCCACCCCAGTGATGTCTAAAATTCAGTCTCTGGGATCTTTAATGGTGTCTCAATGTATGTATCAGCTGCCTCTGGCTGACAGATCACTCATTTGCCACCATAACTTTTTGGACTCTGTTGCCTCTGTCAAGCATTGTGCCCATTTCTGATAGATACCACTATCTCCTGTTGCTTTCCTGCCAATAAGCCAGAGTCCTTGAAGAGCTACAGTTGTTTTGGAGTCTCTGAAGTTCATAATATGTAAAAGTTACTATTCATTGCATTAAGAGTGGCTGGGAATGCCTTGTTCTCTGATTCAGTGTTGTATTTTTCCATGCAAGTACTGAAGCAGTATTCTTCTAAACGTTTCCAGGACTTGAGTGTGGAGCTCTCTGTTTTTCTTTATAGTTCCTCTTGCCTGTGTCATAAGATTCATATGGCATAAGATTCATATATCTTATGATCCGTGTGGTATTTTAAGTGGGAATGGCTGATAGACAAAGTAAATGATTGACACTGTGATATTCTCAGAAGTATCACTCCCAGCAATTATAAAGCTTCATCATTAGGTCAACTTTGTCTGACTTCATCTTTCCTGCAAAGGAGTGCTCGCTCCCAAAGTTCTATTGAATTTCTTCTATGAATTGTCTTCTGTCTGGTGAGTTGCATCAGTCCAATAGACATGCCCAGACATATGTGAATTTTGGTGATGGCCCTGACTTAGGCTCAAGCTAGGGACCACCATAATTCCTACACCAATATGAAACTGCTTCGTAGAAGATGAGTTGAAGGGAAAAAGGAGATAACTGAAGTGGTAAGTGGGCAGATTATCCTATATTTTGACTCTTCTTTGCCTTTCTCTATATCACACATTAAGCATAGACTAGCCAGATCTCTAAATAAACATCTGATGGAATATATGCAGAAAATTTTCTACCTGGAAAAAAAGTTCTAGATTCAGAAGGGAATTATTTCTCCAGAATACTGGCCTATTGAAAACAAACCTGGGAGAGTTCCAAGAGGGTAGGCTATCAGGAGCCAAGAGTCTATGTAAACAATAGTTTATACCAACTTAGACAGCCTTTGTGTTTTCACTTCTCTTTTTTCCCTTGTATGGATCTGTTCTTCACAACTCTCTCCATCTAAGTTGTTGCTAGGCTTCTTGCTCTCCCTCAACGGGTATCTTATTTACTTCCTGCCCATTTGTATTGTCTTTTTCAGGCCTTGCTGTAAAATGTGCTTAACATATTCTCTGTCCAAATCATCCTATTACTGAGTCTTTGTTGGTTCAGATATTAGCCATGGGTATTCTACTTCCTTGTCCCAACTTTCAAGGATATTGCCTTTTAGAGAATTCATTGCATGATAATGAAATGAGGTGGAAACAGTGAGAGAGTCAAAGCTCTAGAATATTTGTGTTTAAAATTCTGGCCAAGTTTTGTTCCCAGGATTGTGTGTCCTGAAATGTTGTGACTTTACCCTATAGATAATAGAAAACCACTGATGGTTTTTGAGAAGGGTGTTATAAAATTCAGTCTGCTCATAAGGGTAATAAGGATTAATGAAGTAGGGTACCAAGAAAGTTATAATTATTAAGATATAACAGAAGGGTGTCAGATTAAAAAAATAAATGAGATTTTCAGTGAAAGATGTATGTCAGTAATAAAAATGCAACTATATAACTGGCAAATAATTTAGGAGAGAATAAAAGTGCTAACTTTGTGATAAAAAACAAATTGCAGATAATGGTGTTTGAGGTAACGAATGAGACAGAACTGGATCTTAGAGACGGTATAAACATAAGTACAGATTAAAAGTTAAAAATGTGGCACAGGATCATATGAGCAAAGAAAAGAACAGAGTGATCCGAGCACCAACAATTAAATAAATCCTGTAAACACCCACATTACCAGGATGGAAAGTAAAACAAGGAGATTCAGATTTTAGCCAATAAGTGGACATTAAAGGGTGACTTACTTTTATCATAACTCTTGTTAGACAGTGTTACCCAAGAAACAGTAACTGTTGCTTCACTTTTACCCTGGAGTAAATGCTCAAACAAGCTCTGGCAGGCTCAGTTCACTGGCTAGTCCTATACCAGAACATCACCCTAATGTTGTCTTTGAAGACTCATTGTCTAATGAGGACTCTGTACATTTCACTAACTACATTTCCCTAAAATGAGGACAATGTGCTCTTGCCCTGGGCTGAAAAAATGTGTTGTAGTGTGGTTCCAAAGTATTTATTAATACATTAAAAATTTTCAGGGTAGGACAGGCAGTGCCTGAAACAGAGATTTAATAAACATATGCTGAAGAAATAAATGCATGATTGAAGGTATAAAACTTTAATTCTGCACAAACTGGCTATAGAAACAAATACAGAATAAAAAATCAAAGTGGGAAAGTTATTGTAGAATTTGGCAAATAGATGCAATAATAACAATTCAGTAGTGTAGATTTTTCTAAGTTAAATCATTCTAAACCAATAAAGATTTAGCAAGCCTGGTGTTGAGTATCCATTACACAAAAATCCTGTGCCTCTATAAAAAATGCATATTAAATACAAGCCAGTGATGTTATGCTATAATTTAAAAACTAAGTTTTGGGCCCTGGATGATTGGCTCAGCAGTAGAGTATCGACCCACTGTGTGGAAGTCCTGAGTTCGATTCCCGGTCAGGGCACACAGGAGAAGGGGCCATGTGCTTTTCCACCCCCTTATCTCTCTCTCTCTCTCTCTCTCTCTCTCTCTCTCTCTCTCACTCTCTCTCTCTCTCTCTGCCTCCTACAGCCATGGCTGAGCAAAGTTGGACCCAGGCACTGAGGATGGCTTCATGGCCTCAGCTTCAGGTGCTAAAAATAACTCAGTTACCAAGCAATGGAGCTATGTGTGGCCCAGCTGGGCAGATCATCACCTGGTAGAAGTTTGCCAGGTGGATCCTGGTTGGGGCACATGCAGGAGTCTGTCTCTGCCTCCCTGCCTCTCATTTAATTAAAAATAATAATAATAAATAAAAACCAAGTTTTGTACAAGAGTATTTTTATCATGTAACAGGCAGGAAGAACAAGGCAATCACTCTTTTAGGTTCAGCACTGGACAAGCCTTTATAAGGGTATTGATTAGACTCAGTTTTAGGCCCTGAAAACATCTATATAGAGAATTTGGAAGGAACCCCAAGAAGACTAATTAAAGAGATCAAAAGAATAAAAATGATAAGAAAATTGGCCACAAACAGAAAGACAAAGAAATGTGGTTTATTTAACCAAAGAAAAAGAAGGCTGATAAGCAAATAACAGTCCTCAAGAATTTTGTCAATGTGGCAAGCAACTCTTTCATTTCCCCATAGGCAGCAAAAGAGAGAATGAGCTTCCACAATGGAGGCAGCAAAGTGGGCTGCACCATTGGTTTTCCCCCAAAGAACTTCCTGTCTGCAGGGGCTGGGGTGTAATGTTTGATAGAAACATAAAAGGCAGTATGGCATTTCTCTTTCTCTGGACCTTCCTTTGCATGAGTGAGTATGCAGCTATATGGCTAAACATCTGTCCAGGGAAGAGGGAGAAATTCTATAAACAATAAAGTCCTTTTCTATCTTTATAGTTCTCAATATCATCACATACACTTATGCATCAAGAGATGTGAGAAGAAAATTTCAGGAGAGTATTTTTTCTTCAGATTCATAAAAGGGTAAATTCTAAACCTTAAATCATATAGATATATTTAACTTTTTTAAAAAGATTTTATTTACTGATTTTAGAGAGAGGAGAGAGCAAAAGAAGAGCGAAGGAGTGGGAAGCAATTATTCAAAGTAGTTGCTTCTTTTATGTGCCTTGAACGGGCAAGCCCAGGGTTTCAACCTCAGCATTCCAGGTCATCAGCACTTGATGCACTGTGCCACCACAGGTCAGGTATAAAGACAATTTAAAAAAAAAAAAAAGAAAGAAAATATTGCTATTGATTAGCTACATACAGTTCTGCTCTGCATATGTCCCACTGTCCCATGCAGAAAATAACTTTATTTAGTTATCTGTACTCCTAGCAAAGCGTAAAAGGACACTCTACTTCCACAAAACTGAACATTTATAGAACTTTGTAAGAAGTTACAACTTTCCTGAAAGAAATTATTCAAATGTCAGTTTAAAATAATTAGATAGTGGCATTTTTATTACTGTCCTGTTTCAATTCCTATCTCCTTTAGAAGTAAGGGATCACTCTACACCAGGTTCCAAGCTTAAGAACATTTGGCTGTAGTCTATCCTACTCTTTTTTTTATTATTAATTTTAATAGGGTGACATTGATATATCAGGGTACATATGTTCAGAGAAAACATCTCCAGATTATTTTGACATTTGATTATGTTGCATACCCCTCACCCAAAGTCAAATTGTCTTCCGTTACCTTCTATCTAGTTTTCCTTGTGCCCCTCCCTCCCTCCCTCCTTCTCCTTCCCTCCCCAGCCCCCATCCCGGTTATCATCACATTCTTGTCCATGTCTCTGAGTCTCATTTTTATGTCCCATCTATGTATGGAATCATATAGTTCTTAGTTTTTTCTGATTTACTTATTTCACTTTGTATAATGTTATCAAGGTCCATTCATGTTATTATAAATGATCCGATGTCATCATTTCTTATGGCTGAGTAGTATTCCATAGTATATATGTACTAAAGCTTTTTAATCCACTCGTCCTCTGACGGACACTTGGGCTGTTTCCAGACTTTCGCTGTTGTGAACAATGCTGCCATAAACATGGGGGTGCATTTCTTCTTTTGGGACAGTTCTATGGTGTTCTAAGGGTATATTCCTAAAAGTGGGATAGCTGGGTCAAAAGGCAGTTTGATTTTTAATTTTTTGAAGAATCTTCATACTGTTTTCCACAGTGGCTGCACCAGTCTGCATTCCCACCAGCAGTGCAGGAGGGTTCCCTTTTCTCCACATCCTTGCCAGCACACATTCTGTGTTGTTTTATTGATGAGCGCCATTCTGACTGATGTGAGGTGATATCTCATTGTGGTTTTAATTTGCATTTTTCTAATGATTAATGATGTTGAGCATTTTTTCATATGCCTATTGGCCATCTGTATGTCCTCTTTAGAGAAGTGTCTATTTATTTCTTTTGCCCATTTTTAAATTTATTTATTAAATTTAATGCAGTGACATTGATAAATCAGGGTTCATATGTTGAAAGAAAACATCTCTAGATTATTTTGACATTTGATTGTGCTGTGTACCCCTCCCCCAAAGTTAAATTGTCTTCTGTCACCTTTTATCTGGTTTTCTTGTGCCCCTCCCCTCCCCCACCCCCTCTCTCATTCACCCCATCCCCCTCCCCCCACCCCCTCACCCTGTTGCCATCCCATTCTTGTTCATATCTCTGAGTCTCATTTTTATGTCCCTTCTATGTATGGATTCATATAGTTCTTAGTTTTTTTCTGATTTACTTATTTCACTCCGTATAATGTTATCAAGGTCCATCCATGTTATTGTAAATTATCCGATGTCATCATTTCTTATGGCTGAGTAGTATTCCATAGTATATATGTACCAAAGCTTTTTAATCCACTCATTCTCTGACAGACACTTGGGCTGTTTCCAGATCTTTGCTACTGTGAACAATGCTGCCACAAACATGGGGGTGCATTTCTCCTTTTGGAGCCGTTCTATGGTGTCCTTGGGGTATATTCCTAAAAGTGGGATAGCTGGGTCAAAAGGCAGTTCGATTTTCAGTTTTTTGAGAAATCTCCATACTGTTTTCCACAATGGCTGCACCAGTCTGCATTCCCATCAGCAGTGCAGGAGGGTTCCCTTTTCTCCACATCCTCGCCAGCATTTATTCTGTGTTGTTTTGTTGATGAGCGCCATTCTGGCTGGTGTGAGGTGATATCTCTTCTTTTGCCCATTTTTTGATTGGATTGTTTGTCTTCCTGGTATTGAGTTTTACAAGTTCTTTATAAATTTTGGTTATTAACCCCTTATTAGACGTATTGTCAAATATGTTCTCCCATTGTGTAGTTTGTCTTTTTATTCTGTTCTTATTGTCTTTAGCTGTGCAAAAGCTTTTTAGTTTGATATAGTCCCATTTGTTTATCTTTTCTTTTATTTCACTTGCCCATGGAGATAAATCGGCAAATATATTGCTGTGAGAGATGTTGGAGAGCTTACTGCCTATGTTTGCTTCTAAGATGTTTATGGTTTCACGGCTTACATTTAAGTATTTTATCCATTTTGAGTTTATTTTTGTGAATGGTGTGAGTTGGTGGTCTAGTGTCATTTTTTTTGCAGGTAGATGTCCAATTTTCCCAACACCATTTATTAAAGAGGATGTCTTTACTTCATTGTATGCTCTTACCTCCTTTGTCAAATATCAGTTGTCCATAAAGCTGTGGGTTTATTTCTGGGTTCTCTGTTCTGTTCCATTGATCTATATGCCTGTTTTTATGCCAGTACCAAGCTGTTTTGAGTACAATGACCTTGTAGTATAACTTGATATCGGGAAGTGTGATACCTCCTGCTTTATTCTTCTTTTTCAAGATTGCTGAGGCTATTTGTGTTCTTTTTTGGTTCCATATAAATTTTTGGAATATGTGTTCTGTATCTTTGAAGTATGTCATTGGTATTTTAATTGGCATTGCATTGAATTTATAAATTGCTTTGGGTAATATAGACATTTTAATGATGTTTATTTTTCTAACCATGAGCACAGTATATGCTTTGACTTGTTTGTATCTCCCTTGATTTCTTTTATCAATGTTTTATAATTTTCTGAATACAAGTTTAATCTCCTTGGTTAAATTTACTCCTAGGTACTTTATTTTTTTTGGTTGCAATAGTGAAGGAGATTGTTTCCTTAATTTCTCTCTCTGACTGTTCATTGTTGGTGTATAAAAATGCCTCTGATTTCTGAGTATTAATTTTATGTCCTGCCACCTTGCTGAATTCATTTATTAGGTCCAGTAGTTTTTTGACTGAGACTTTAGGGTTCTCTATATACAATATCATATCATCTGCAAATAATGATAGTTTTACTTCTTCTTTTCCAACGTGGTTGCTTTTTATTTCTTCTTCTTATCTGATGGCTGTGGCTAGGATTCCCAGAACTATGTTGAATAAGAGTGGTGAAAGGGGACACCTCTGCCTTGTTCCTGATCTTAAGGGGATTGCTTTTAATTTTTGCTCATTGAGTATGATGTTGGCTGTGGGTTTGTCATAGATGGCCTTTATCATATTGAGGTATGTTCCCTGTATTCCCACTTTGCTGAGAGTTTTGATCATGAATGGGTGCTGGATTTTATCAAATGCTTTTTCTGCATCTATTGAAATTATCATGTGGTTTTTCTCCTTCCTTTTGTTTATATGATGAATCACATTGATTGATTTCCAAATATTGTACCAGCCTTTGCCTCCCCAGAATAAATACCACTCGATCATGGTGTATGATTTTTTTCATATATTGCTGGATCTGGTTTGCTAACATTTTGTTGAGGATTTTAGTATCTATACTCATCAAGGATATTGGCCTATAATTTTCTTTCTTGTGTTGTCTTTGCCTGGTTTTGGAATCAGAATTATGCTCACCTCATAAAAGGAGCTTGGAAGTCTTTATTTCTCTTGAATTTTCTGAAATAGCTTGAGAAGGATAGGAGTTAGTTCTTCTTTGAATATTTGGTAGAATTCACTTGTGAAGCCATCAGGCCCAGGACTTTACTTTGTTGAGAGTTTTTTGGTAACTGTTTCGATCTCATTTGTTGTATTCGGTCTGTTTAGGTTTTCTGATTCTTCCAGATTGATATTTGGAAGATTGTATGTTTCAAGGAATTGTCCGTTTCATCTAGGTTGTCTAGTTTTTTGGCATACAGTTCTTCATAGTATTTTCTTACAATATTTTGTATTTCTGTTGTGTCAGTTTTTACTTCTCCACTCTCATTTCTAATTTTATTTGTTTGAGTCCTCTCTCTTTTTTTCTTGATGAGTCTAATTAAAGGTTCATCGATCTTGTTTACCTTTTCAAAGAACCAGCTCCTGGTTTCATTGATACTCTGTATTGTTTCTTTAGCCTCTATGTCATTTATTTCCACTCTGATCTTTATTATTTCCTTCCTTCTACTACTCTTGGGCTTTACTTGCTGTTCTTTTTCTAGTTCTTTTCTTTTTTTTTCCTTTTTTTTTTTTTTTTTTTGCATTTTTCTGAAGCTGGAAACAGGGAGAGACAGTCAGACAGACTCCCGCATGCGCCCGACCGGGATCCACCCGGCACGCCCACCAGGGGGCGATGCTCTGCCCACCAGGGGGCGATGCTCTGCCCATCCTGGGCGTCGCCATGTTGCAACCCTCCTGGGTGTTGCCATGTTGTGACCAGAGCCACTCTAGTGCCTGGGGCAGAGGCCACAGAGCCATCCCCAGCGCCTGGGCCATCTTTGCTCCAATGGAGCCTTGGCTGCGGGAGGGGAAGAGAGAGACAGAGAGGAAGGCGTGGCGGAGGGGTGGAGAAGCAAATGGGCGCTTCTCCTATGTGCCCTGGCCGGGAATCGAACCTGGGTCCTCCGCACGCTTGGCCAACGCTCTACCGCTGAGCCAACCGGCCAGGGCTCTAGTTCTTTTAAATGCAGGGTTAAGTTATTTATTTGAGCTTTTTATAGCTTCTTAAAGTATGGCTGTAGTGCTATAAACTTCCCTCTCAGAACTGCTTTTGCTGTGTCCCATAAATTTTGAGTTGTTATATGCTCATTATCATTCGTTTTTTAGGAATTTTTTTATTTCTTCTTTGATCTCATTGTTAATCCATTCGTTATTTAACAACCTGCTATTTAGTTTCCATGTGTTTGAGAATTTTTGAGTTTGTCTGTTGTGGTTGATTTCTAGTTTCATGCCATTGTGATCAGAGAAAATGCTTCATATAATTTCAATATTCTAAATTTGTTGAGTCCACTTTTGTGCCCTAACATGTGGTCTATCCTAAAGAATGTACCATGAGCACTTGAAAAGAATGTATATTCTGCTGCTTTAGGGTGAAAAGTTCTGAAGATATCTATTAAATCCAGTTGATCTCGTGCAGGGGTCAGGAACCTTTTTGGCTGAGAGAGCCATGAACGCCACATATTTTAAAATGTAATTCCATGAGAACCATACAACGACCAGTGTACACTATGCATTATCCAATATTAATTTGGTGTTTTCCCAGAGGACAGCTGTGATTGGCTCCAGCCACCCGCAACCATGAACATGAGTGGTAGGAAATGAATGGATTGTAATATATGAGAATTGTTTACATTTTTAACATTATTTTTTCCATTAAAGATTTGTCTGTGAGCCAGAGCAGCCATCTAAAGAGCCACATCTGGCTCACGAGCCATAGGTTCCCAACCCCTGATCTAGTGTGTCCTTTAAGTCTGCTGTTTCTTTGTTAATTTTTTTCTTGAGGATCTATCTAGTGATGTTAGTGAGGTATTGAAATTCCCTGCTATTATAGTATTGCTGTTGATCTCGCCCTTTATATCCAACAAAGTCTGCTTTATATATTTAGGTGCTCCTATATTAGGTGTGTAGATATTTATAATGGTTATATCTTCCTGTTGGATTGTTCCCTTTATCATATGTAGAGGCCTTCTTTATCTCTTACTATAGCCTTTGTTTTAAAGTCCATTTTGTCTGATATAAGTATTGCTACCCCAGCTTTTTTTTCATTTCCATTTGCATGAAATATTTTTTCCATCCTTTTACCTTTAGTCTATGTGCATCTTTTGTTTTAAGGTGTGCCTCTTGTAGACAGCATATGTACAGGTCCTGTTTTCTTATCCATGCAGCTACCCTATGTCTTTTGATCAGATCATTTATTCCATTTACATTTAAGGTTATTATTGATATGTAGTTGTTTATTGCCATTTTATTCTTTAAAGCTGTATTCCTCTTTTGCTATATTCTTTTCCTTCTTTTATCTGTTTACAAAAGGCCCCTTAACATTTCCTGCAGCATTGGTTTGGTTGTAATAAATTCCTTGAGGTTTTTCTTTTTTTTTTTTGTCTGGGAAGCTTTTATTTCTCCTTCAATTTTAAATGATAGTCTTGGTGGATAAAATAGTCTTGGTTGTAGGTTCTTGTTCTGTATTCTTTGAATATTTTTACCATTCCCTTCTGGCCTCATGTGTTTCTGTTGAGAAGTTGGATGTCATCTTTATGGGGGCTCCTTTGTAGGTGATATCCTTTTTTTCTCCAGCAGCTTTTAATATTTTCTCTTTATCTCTTAACTTTGGTATTTTAATTATGATGTGTCTTGGTGTAGATTTCTTTGGGTTTCTCTTTAATGGAGTTCTCTGTGCTTCTTAAACTTGTGAGCATTTTTCCTGCATTAATTTAGGAAAGTTTTCAGGTATGATTTGATTGAACAAGTCTCTATCCCTTGTTCTTTCTCTTCTTCTTCAGAAATCCCTATGATGCAGATGTTATTTCTCTTCATGTTGTCATAGAGCTCTCTTACAGTTTCCTCAGACTTTTTAAGTCTCTTTTCTTTTTTCTGTTCTGCTTCTATGCCTTTGTTCAACTTGTCCTCCAACTCAGTGATTTGATCCTCAGCTGCATCCATCCTGTTTTTAATTCCTTTCATTGTGGTCTTCATATACTGTATTTATCATCTCTGACTGATTCTTTTTTATACTTCCTATTTCTTTATTTAGTTGTTTGTAATGACCATCTATTGTTGTTCTAAGATCCCTAAGCATCCTAACAGTCATTATTTTAACTCTCATCTAAAAGTTTGGTTACTTCCATATCACTCAGTTCATTTCCTGGAGGTTTCTCTTGTGGTTTCATTTGGATTGCACTTCTCTGTCTTCTCATTATGTCTGTATATTTGGGTGTATTGTTTGTAGAGCTGGTTGAGTCTAGGCTTAGTGTTGTCTGCCTCCAATTTTCAGTTGTGTTATTTCTAGGTCTTCTTGGGTTGGCATCAGCTATTATTTGTAATCTACTGTGGGATTTGGCTTTTCTAGTAGAGCCTCTTTGAAGTCTTGATTTGTTTGTTTTCTTCTCAGTTTTCTTAACATGGTGGTAGTCTTGTTTACTGATCTCAGCAGGGGGCTTATTTGGAACTGTATCCAGGAATGTGGTTGGTGTAACCTGAGACTCTGAAGTCCTTATATACCAGTTACTCTCTCCTGGGGCAGTGTTTTCTCAGCTTCAGTAGAGGGAGGTGTATCTCAAATCTCCATGGAGACCTGAGTTATTGCCCCTCCTCCCCACTTCTTGTTTTCAGCTGTGTCTTGTTGTGCTGATTGGAGCTGGAGAGATGTCTGGAGATGGGTCACTCGGAACTACTTTAGTCTTGTATTGTGTGTTGGATCAACCTCTCCCCCAGCTATGGCCACCTCCAGCACTGGATGAGTCAGCTTCTCAGGTCATCCCATGCATTCCTCTGCCCCTCACCATATCTCTCTCTCTCTCTCTCTCTCTCCCCCCCCCTTTCCTTTTGGAAGACAAGTCAGCCCTTTCAACACACCTCATTCCCAGGTCCCCAGGCAAGTGGCTGTGAGTGATATTTTATGCTCTTTTCCTTGGAGTGAGAGCCCTTCTGGGCTCTCAGGCTACCCCCATTTCATTCCTGTAAGCAGGGGAGACCCACCACTCCTCGGTGCTCCCTACCAGGCTTGGTGTGGCTTCTTCTTTGCTCTTTGTTTTTTGAGAGCTGTTCTTGTAGTCCAGAGTTGGTTTTTCACGCTGATTGTTCCTAAATTAATCTTTAATCCAGTTTGGTGGTGTGAGATGGGAGTCTGTGCATCTGCCTACTCCCCTGCCATCTTCAGGTGTACCCATCCTTCCTTTTGAGTTTAGAAAATCACAAAGAACACAGTGAAAGACAACTCTTCCCAACTTTTTCTTGGAACCCAAAATATCAGATTCATGAATCACTGTAGAATTTTGGTCACACTCAGTTAAAATAAATCAAGAAATTTATAATTTATAGACACAGTACTCCCCCCCTTATCCACAGAGGATACCTTTCAAGATCCCCAGTGGATGCTTAAAACTATAGATAGTGCTGAACTCTATATATACTATGTTTTTTACCTATACATAAATACCTATGATAAAGTTTAATTTATAAATTGGGCAAAGTAATGGATTAACAATAACAAATCATAAAATAAAACAAGTATAACAATACATTGTAATAAATGTTATGTGAATGTTGTCTCCCTTCTTCTCTGATAACTAATGGCTACTAAGTAACTAACTGACAGGTAGCATATACAGAGTGGATACACTGGACAAAGGGATGATTCATATCCCAGTGGGATGAAGCAAGATAGCACAAGATTTCATCACACTCCTCAGGGTGCTGCACAATTTAAAATTTACAAATTGTTTATTTCTGTAATTTTTCATTTATAATTTTTAGACAGCAGTTCTCTGCAAAACTGTGAAAAGTGAAACCATGGATAAAAAAGGAACTTCAGTATTGTACAAAAATATAGAATCTAGCTGGGATTCTTAAGGCCAGGGTAGTTTCAGAATCACCTGAAGACTGGAAGAATCATTTTCAAATTATAAATTCACCCTATTCTCCTTTATCTTTAAGCCAGGAAATTACATAAGGGAAATGAGTGAATAGCAGGCTCATGCATACATCTGCTTGCCTGATGGATTTCACCTAGAGTAATGGTCACTCAGCTGTACTTTGGAGCAATTCTATATCCTGGTTGAATAACAGCTTCCTGAGAGGTGCCATTCACTGTACTCATCTTGCAATAATTTCTACTTGGCTTTGGCCCTTTGTTTCTATTTTAACTTTTTAAACCTATCTTCTGATAATATTTGATTCTATCATTTCTTCACACTGATTAATTACAAAATATAATTTAGGTCTCTTGGCTTTTGTCCTCTTTTCTTAGCTGTAGGCATTGTTCCTCATGGCTCCCTGGGCCCTGTTCCTCTTCCTGTTTGATAACAATAGAACCATTTGCCCCTCTAACCTCAGTTTGTCAGCTTCACATATATGTTGTGGCCTTAAAAATGTTTCATTTATTTTGAGTACAAATCAGGAATAGAAAACTTGTTTACCTCAATGTCTAACATTATATAATAAGTACAGTATAGCATAGTACAGAGTCGATATTTAATTCTTGTTGGATAGATGTATGAAGGAATGATCTGAACCATAATCAAGCTACTAGCAATTTTCTGTTTTACAGGCTAGACTAGCTATTTAAAAGGATTTCATTCTGTTATCTATACTCCCAAGTAATTATAAAAGAGCATCCTAGTATCTACTATCTATTTAAAGTTAAATAAATTAAATTAAGCAAAATTTAAAGGTCAGTTTCTCAGCCACACTAACCATATTTTAAGTGCCCAATAGTGGTATGTAGCTACTGCCTACCATATCAGATAGTGAAGATGTAGAACATTTCCATCATTACTAAATGTTTTATTAGAAAGCACTGATTAGATCCTTTTCAATTTAACAATACAAATATTGGCCCTACATATAAACTGTGTCAAATACTAGCTGTAGCTAATTTTTTGGTATACTTCAAGTACTAAAATTCCTTGTCCTAGACAAAAAGTAGGTCATACAACAGTTCATTATTCCAATTTGGTAACCCAATGGCAAGAAACATCTAAATTCCACGTAAGAACCATAGCAGAAAAGAAACGTTACTTGTCTCAGTCATCTGGGGAGCAAAAGATGTTGGGTTGCTATTGCTATGTTTCTTGTTGTTGTGTATTAGTGTGTTTAGAGATACTTGAACTAAATATATAGTATTGGTATTAATCCTTTCATTCTCCATCCTTCCCATAAAAATCTTGTTGATCATCCCTGATATGAATATAATCTACAGAAAATAAGAAACCTGTAAACCTCCTCATTTCACAATACACTAAACTATCTTCACATTTATTAATAAATAATGGCATATAGAGTGCTTAAATAATAAAACAGTACAGATGCTGTATCTACAGCAATGCAGAAGGGCATTCAGAGTTAAAGGGAGGTTATTTTCTCTAAGCAGATATTCAGCAAGCCTCATTTTTATTTTTAAATTTATTTACTTGTTTTTGTTGACACAGAACCGTGTTCACAAATAATGCTCCATGAGTTTGCAATCATAGCTTAGATGTGCATGTATTTGTGTGTGTGTGTGTTTATGTATACATACACAGACATGAAAACACTTACTGGTATTCAATTATCCTGTGGTGAAGGATGTGATTTTCAGACTTCTAAGTCACTATATCTTACTAAATTAGATATTCAGGCTTTTTATGAAGACCTTACAAATAGATATTCACCCACAAAGAAGAAGAATTCAAGTCACAAAGGTGGTAAAAATATTGCTTTTTATTTATTTGACTAGAGTGCTGCTGTGGGGTACAACTGGGTTAGTGAAAATTTTATATGGTCTGGTACATCTCTGTATTTGTTTGCAATATCAGATCACAGTTTAAGCAGACACTCAAGATTATAACACCTCCTAATAATAATATAAATGTGCATTATATGCCCAGGTCTTCTCAGAACCTTAAGAAATCACTATATGACTTTTAATAAAAAACCTAGCCCAATGCCCACAGGAGCGAATCAAGATTTGTGGGATGAGGTGAAGCCCAAGTGAATGTTCTTACAAAGGTGCAAAGCTGAACCTTAACCCTTGTTTAAATCTACTTCATTTTCATAATGTTACAATGAACCATAGCACTCAACTACAGCCAATAAAAAATCAAATAGGCCTATTAATTACTTTACAAAATAAAAACAGTAAGAACAATGCAGCAAGTACAATCATAAGCAAAATATATCACATCCTTAACCAACAAATTCAGAATTCATATTAGACTGAGTATATGTGCCTGATCAAGTGGTGTTGCAGTTAATAGAGCATCGGCCTGGGAGGCTGAGGACCCAAGTTTGAAACCCCAAGGTTGCGGGCTTGAGTGAAGGCTCACCAGCTTGAGTGCAGGGTTGCTCACTGGCTTGAGCGTGGGATCATAGATATGACCCCATAATTGCTGGCTTGAAGCCTAAGGTCGCTGGCTTACACCCAAGGTTGCTGACTTGAGCAAGGGGTAACTGACTCAGCTGGAGACCCCCAGTTAAGGCACGTATGAGAAAGCAATTAATTAACAACTAAAGTGCCACAACTATGAGTTGATGCTTCTCATCTCTCTTCCTTCCTGTCTATCTGTCCCTGTCTGTCTCTCCCTCCATCTCTCTCACTAAAAAAAAAAAGTATATGTAAAAATTCAGTAATATATTCCCCCCTTCCCCAAACAATAAAGAGGTTATGAATTTCTGTTTAAACACAAAGAATTATACATGTGTTTGTTTCTGCTTCCTTGTTAGTTCCTAGCAAAATGACAGTATACACATAAGTGAATAAACACAAAAGGACAAAAAAAAAACTTGAAAAGAGACAACAGTAGATGAGGTACAGCAACAAAAATTTAAAAGCTATTTAGTACATAGATGAAGTGCAATTGCCTGAGCTTATTAGAGATAGCTGAATTCTAAGTTTGCAAAGGAGCTAAAGCAGTGGGAAGCCAGCTGAGACACAGAATTCTAGAAAGGTTCAGGAACTGGAGGCACCAGGAATCTCAGAAGGAAGCAATGAGGGACAGAAAACAAGAATGAGATTGAGAACTGGGGTTCCAGGGATCGCCATATTTTTTCCTCTACCCTTCACAATCATCATGGCGGAAGATTCTGAAGATGCTACATCAGCTAGGTAGGAAATCTTGGCATGGGTAACTCTCCTAGTGAAACAGAGGAGTAAGTCAGTCTACATGTTCAGTGATGATGCACTTTCTCCTCCCAGCTTCCTTCCTCTACTTGTCTCCCAGAAATCTAGCAGCCAGACCTTTATACTCCCCTCACCCCCACAGCCCCACCCAAACCGACCCCTAGGCAGAACATTAAACATAATTCCTAAGAAACTGACCAGCTGAAGAGACAGGCTTACAGATACTAACATTTAGGAGTAGGACCCTACAGTTTCTTCATTTGTTAACTACATAAGGGACATTGGGTAGACAGGTAAGTGGGAAATAAAATCCAACTCAGGTGCCATTTACCAAGCCATGTAGTCTGGGAAGGGACTTTTTCTAACTAGCATAAAAGCATCAATTGGTCAACAACCTAAATGTTCTAGGGGACACCTTTTTCTAATTCACACAAAGGTACTGTCTGGGTCAACTTCAGCCCTATTTGAGAGGTTTCCTCTAAAATGGTCAGAACTTACCCTGATTGTCCTTTCGTAAAACATGCTAGTCCTCATGCCACCAACCTATACAGAGCTTTCAACTGGCAGTTATTCATGCATCTTTAAACTATGAAAGGACAACCAAGGTTCACCAGTTGTGAAGAACACAAAAAGCAAAAAGACCTAAACAAACAAACTGAGAGAAAAGAAAAAGAAACTTGAAAAAATTTGTTATAATGAGAAGGATAGAATCGAAGATATTGCATGTATAAAATAAGATACTATGATAAAAATAAAATTTTTTAAATTTCATCAGGAGGACTAAAAGATAACATTGAGAAAATCTTTAAAAGGTAGAAAAAAGTAAAAAAGGTGAATCCATAGGAAACAGATGGAGAGCACTGAGGCAGGATCATCAAAAAGGGTTTAATGAGGTAACATATGGTTTCAGAAATGCATGTTGGTTCACTCTCTAATAAATTTAAAAACTGAGAATTTGCTTTTAAAAAAGTTTGATGGAAAGGAAAAAAAAAGAAGTTTGAATTAAGTATTATTTAATAGCAGTTGAACTGAACAAATGTTTCTTAATAAATGTCCCTAAATATTGGTCCCAATATTTGATGCAATATGTAAGAAATATTTTTCAAAGTAGAGGAATCAATGGATTACAATTGGAGAGAACCAGAGAATAGCATCTGATTTCAGTTGTCATGATTACATGGAGGGATAGAACAGTACATCCAAGGGCAGTCTACCTTTATTAATGACCTTACAGGTTAATAGGTATTGCTGGGGCAACAAAGAAAAACACAACTGTAGAAGGCCCTGTTTAGGTACTGCAAAGAAAGCAGAAGAGAATGGTTTTTAAACTCATCTTTTGGATAAATTGTCTATTTTAATTTGTCTTTGCTACAAATTAGATTTATCAGAATATTTGAAAAACTCACATTAGATTAGGTACATTACAATTTCACTTAGTTTAGATAAAAGTGTTATAGAGAGAGCAAGGACATTCAAGTTATGAGGTAATTTTTTTTCCTAGTTCAATGATAGCAATGCAGGTGGTCACTGCCTCAAGCCATTTTACAGAGTTCAGTGCCACTAAATCATAGCTGCATATTTCGTACCATACTGAATTTCTACCACCTTTATTCATTCACTGATTTTCATATAATAGCACATGCTAAGTCAAGTCAGGGAACTATCTTCGGTCAGAAACTTCCTTTAAAATGCCCATTCCAAAAACCTACTAATTGTTCTTACAGCATTCCAATGATGTGTAGTATTTTCATGACTACATATCAAGTAGTATGACAGAACTACTTTTGCTCTTGCGTAGAATTTATTTGTTCTGAGATTGAATGGCTTTAAGTTGAATAAAGAGAGGATGAATGAGGAAATATTAGATCAACTATTCAGGGATAGAAGCAAAATCATTATCACTCCCAAACATACTGAGTAACCCTACTCAGTAGGGCAAATCAAAGGTCAATAAAATGAGGCAAATCAAAGGTCAATAGAATTGTTGCCTTCCCCCAGGGAAGTATCAGTTTAAGGCATACCTGAATGAGACTTTTAAAAAGAAGTAGGCTACAAAGACCCTAGTAAATTTTGGAAGAAGAGAATTTGTCATCAATTAGAATATTAAGTTGACAATTACCACAGCCTTTACAGTTATGTTAAATGTGTAATCAAATTTGTAACTTTACATTTTATGTTATATATATGTTAAAATAAAGAAATAATCATTACATATGCTAACTGACATTTTATAAGACTTGAAATATGTTTTATTTAAGTTATCATAGTAGGCCCTGGTTGGTTGGCTCAGTGAATAGAACTTCGAGCCCAGCAGGAGGATGTCTTGGGTTCGATCTCCAGTCAGAGCACACATGAGAAGCGACCATCTGCTTCTCTTCCCCTTCCTGCCCCCCTTCACTTTCTCACCCCTTCCTGCAGCCAGTGGCTTGATTGGTTCAAGTGTCAGCCCCAGGCACTGAGGATAGCTCAGTTGGTCCAAGCAATGGCCTCAAGTGCTGAAAATAAGTCAATTGATTCAAGCATCAGCCCCAGAAGAGGGTTGCCAGGTGGATCCCAGTCAGGGAGCATGTGGGGGTCTGTCTCTCTATCTTCCCTTCTCTCACTTAAAAAAAAAGTTATCATAGAATATTTTAGGTATTTCAACTTTTATTTTATGATACACTATTGTTTATATCTGAAGTGGAGCCTTTGATTAGGAATTCAAGTCATTACTGTGTGTGCTGCTCCACTGGGAAAAATAAATAATTCATTTTTCTATAATCTAGTTTTATGATATTGTTTCTATGATTAAATGCAGAAAATGGCAAGGATTGGTTCTACTGAGGAATCAATGGACAACAGAATTCAAATTTTTACTAGGTGCAAGACATTTCCATGTATATATGAAATAGTATCAAAAGAAAAAAGCATAATTCTTGCCTTGCAAGAAACTTAAAGCCTGGTAGCACAGATGTACTCAAACATTTATACCACAGTAAATACTATAGAAAACCTAAGGATAAAGTGTTAGATAATCACAAGGGGTTTTGCAGATTGATTAATGATTACAACATCAACAGTAATCTATTGCAAAGAGAACTTGTAGATATTGAAAAATATGCACAATTGCATAAAGTCAGTGAAAGTAGAGGTGGAAAAGAACCACCACAATCAAATACAAAGTCACTTAGAAATGAGGATCTGACCAAAAGAAACCAGATAACTAAAGACGAGATAACTGACTGAGATGATGTTTTTAAAATCAAGTTAAGTTCAAAATTATCTACATAAAACTGAGCTTAGAATAGTTAAAAAACATTATGCTTGTGCTACAAAAGTCAAAATCAATGTGATAGAATTATTCTATTTTATAATCGTCAGAAAATTATGCTAAAACTCAATAAATACTATAATTCTTCTTTGTACATTCCAGGAATTAGCACATAATATCAACTATAACCTAAATTTTATTAATTATAAGAAAAATAAGTTTATAATTTTTAATTTCATTTTTTAAGTTAAATTTCCAATCAATTCTTTTATTCTTATTTACTATGAAATTTTGGTCCCTGTTTAATATGGATTCCTGTTGACTGGCCTTTTCCCTAGTACCAATCATCCTTGGTTAGAAAGGGCACCAAGTATTACTTTTGGCTGAGTACATAAAGAGATACAGGAAGTAGTCCTGAATGCTGAACTGGGTCTTAACAGAAGTGAGAAATGCAAGAGAAAGAAAGGATAAGGGAAAGACAGAAGTGGAAATGTGTAGACATGTCAAAGGAAAAAGAAACAGGTTCATTTGACCTGAAAGGTCAGTGAAAATTATATAAAAGGGGGCTTCAAAGACCTAATTTTAGTTGTTAGGCACCAGGGAATCCCTCAAAATTTATATGCACAGAAGAATGAAATGATCTAAGTTATCCTTAAAAAGATTATTTTGGTTTCAGATATGAGCATAGATTAAAGCAGGATTTGACTAGTGAGAGAAAGATACCACAAGGGGCTTTTGTGAAAGGGCAGGCACAAGCCAATGGGATGACACTGCACTGAACATAAAGGGAGGGACAGACAGGCTTGGTAAGAAGAGTATATGTTGAAATTAGCTTGGCACAAGTTGAATTCTATGAGCAACATGAGCTCCAGGTATAAATCTTGGAAGAGAAATCAGGGTTAAAAATAAAGATTTGCGATCTTCTGTACAGAAACTCTGGGAGTAAATGAAATTGCTGAGAGAGAGAAAGCAATGAAATAGAAGATGGTTCAAGACAAAGCCTTAAGTACTGCTTATATTTTAGGAGGAAGAAAGATGACTAATTACAAAGAGAGAAAAAAAGTGATCAGAGTTACAGGAACAAGCAGAGTTCAGAGCCAGAACAGCCAAGGGAAGAAGAGATTGATAAAGAAGGCACTAAAATAAGGAGTGAAAATAGAGGAAAACTCTAAGTGCAACAAAGAGGTGACTGGAGATGGCCTTTAAGACAATGGTGTTAGCAGAGGATTAACAAAAAAGACAAATTTGTTTCACGGACCTGTTCACACACTTACCTCCTTAAACTGGAGCCCTGAAGCATTACATAATGAAGCATTACATAATGAAGCCTGGACAAAGTATCATGACTATATAGGTTCTAGTCCTGGTTCCCCTGAGCAGCCATGTGGCCCAGTACTGGTCATTAACATCCTCATTTGTAAAATAGGAGATGGCAGAAACTTGGAAGAGGGGTCCACACCCAGCTGACATTTCATACTAACTACAAGTACAAGAAATCATAAAAAATAACATTCTTTCTCCAATAAACAAGATTTTGAGAGGTTGTTAAAAGCATTGGCTTTAGAGTCAGGCACACCTGAGATTGATACAAGCTTGGGTGCCTAATAGATCTGTAGTACAAAACAAGTGATTTAACCTGTAAACTATGGTTTCCTCTGCTGTCAACTGAGGTCAATGCCAGTACCTTCCTCACAGACTGTAGTAAAAATTACATGAGGCATGAAAAGGGATTAGCATAGTTTCTTGAACCTAAAACAGGCTTATAAATATTTGTAGGCTAAAAGAACAAATATTGGGTACTATTCTTAGAGAGGAGCAAAACCAGGATAGAATCATGCAAGGAAGTAACTTAGATGTTGAAACTGGAGACTCTTTACATAAATTATTTCTGAGAGTTGTCTCATTAATGTTAGCTATATTGTTTTGGTTTCTTTTTTAAATAGATTTGTAATATTTCATTATTAATCAATTATAACAATAGTTGCATAACATGAGGATTATGTAGTTAAGTAAAGTAGCTGTTAAAAAATCATAGCAGTCATTTTTTTTTCTCGATATCTCTTTTTTTTTTTTTAATAAATTTTTATTAATGGTAATGGGATGACATTAATAAATCAGGGTACATATATTCGAAGAAAACATGTCTAGGTTATTTTGTCATCAAATTATTTTGCAAACCCCTCGCCCAAAGTCAGATTGTCCTCCGTCACCCTCTATCTAGTTCTCTGTGCCCCTCCCCCTCCCCCTAACTCTCTCCCTCCCTCCCTCCCATGTCCTCCCTCCCCCCCACCCTTCGTAACCACCACACTCTTGTCCATGTCTCTTAGTCTCATTTTTATGTTCCACCAATGTATGGAATCATGTAGTTCTTGTTTTTTTCTGATTTACTTATTTCACTCCTTATAATGTTATCAAGATCCCACCATTTTGCTGTAAATGATCCGATGTCATCATTTCTTATGGCTGAGTAGTATTCCATAGTGTATATGTGCCACATCTTCTTTATCCAGTCTTCTATTGAAGGGCTTTTTGGTTGTTTCCATGTCTTGGCCACTGTGAACAGTGCTGCAATGAACATGGGGCTACATGTGTCTTCACGTATCAATGTTTCTGAGGTTTTGGGGTATATACCCAGTAGAGGGATTGCTGGGTCATAAGGTAGTTCTATTTGTAGTTTTTTGAGGAACCACCATACTTTCCTCCATAATGGTTGTACTACTTTACAGTCCCACCAACAGTGAATGACGGTTCCTTTTTCTCCACAGCCTCTCCAACATTTGCTATTACCCGTCTTGTTGATAATAGCTAATCTAACAGGAGTGAGGTGGTATCTCATTGTAGTTTTGATTTGCATTTCTCTAATAACTAATGAAGCTGAGCATCTTTTCATATATCTGTTGGTCATTTGTATCTCTTCCTGGGAGAAGTGTCTGTTCATGTCCTCTTCCCATTTTTTTATTGGATTGTTTGTTTGTTTGTTGTTGAGTTTTATGAGTTCTTTGTAAATTTTGGATATTAGGCCCTTATCTGAGCTGTCGTTTGAAAATATCAGTTCCCATTTAGTTGGCTGTCTGTTTATTTTGATATCAGTTTCTCTTGCTGAGCAAAAACTTTTAATTCTGATGTAGTCCCATTCATTTATCTTTGCCTTCACTTCTCTTGCCATTGGAGTCAAGTTCATAAAATGTTCTTTAAAACCCAGATCCATGAGTTTAGTACCTATGTCTTCTTCTATGTACTTTATTGTTTCAGATCTTATATTTAGGTCTTTGATCCATTTTGAATTAATTTTAGTACACGGGGACAGGCTGTAGTCGAGTTTCATTCTTCTGCATGTGGCTTTCCAGTTTTCCCAACACCATTTGTTGAAGAGGCTTTCTTTTCTCCACTTTGTGTTGTTGGCCCCTTTATCAAAGATTATTTGACCATATATATGTGGTTTTATTTCTGGGCTTTCTATTCTGTTCCATTGGTCTGAGTGTCTATTTTTTTGCCAATACCATGCTGTTTTGATTATCGTGGCCCTATAATATAGTTTAAAGTCAGGTATTGTAATGCCCCCAGCTTCATTCTTTTTCCTTAAAATTGTTTTGGCTATTCGGGGTTTTTTATAGTTCCATATAAATCTGATGATTTTTTGTTCCATTTCTTTAAAAAATCTCATAGGGATTTTGATGGGAATTGCATTAAATTTGTATATTGCTTTGGGTAATATGGCCATTTTGATTATATTTATTCTTCCTATCCAAGAACAAGGAATATTTTTCCATCTCATTGTATCTTTTTCGATTTCCCTTAACAATGCTTTGTAATTTTCATTATATAGGTCCTTTACGTTCTTTGTTATGTTTATTCCTAGGTATTTTATTTTTTTTGTTGCAATCGTGAAGGGGATTATTTTTTTGAGTTCGTTTTCTAATATTTCATTGTTGGCATATAGAAAGGCTATGGACTTTTGTATGTTAATTTTGTATCCTGCGACCTTACTGTATTGGTTTATTGTTTCTAATAATCTTTTTGTGGAGTCCTTCGGGTTTTCAATGTATAGGATCATATCATCAGCAAAAAGTGATAGCTTTACTTCTTCTTTTCCGATATGGATGCCTTTTATTTCTTTGTCTTGTCTGATTGCTCTGGCCAGAACTTCTAAGTCATTTTTTTTTTTTACATGGTTAGTGCTCAGCAAATGGTTGCTGCTGTTATTTATTACTGTAAGTATTGTGTTATTACTATACCATTCTAGGAGCTGGACATTAAAGCAGGAAAAGAAGTAAGCATAAGAGTACAATGTGTACAAGTAGGGTGAGAGGAAGGCAATGAAAAGAGAAGAAATAAAACCAGCTTTACTGAAACCAGAGGGCAACCTGGAAATGTTGTTTCTATGATTTAGAAAAAAAATATGTCAACTTTGGTTAATTCAGGCTGATCAGAAATTTTCATTTAAGTTTTGCATCGGTAAAATAAAAAAATAAAATGTGTTGATGATATCCTATGTACACATTCAAGAGGAACATATATAGATTGCTCACCAAGAGAAATGTACAAGAATGCTCCTAAGAGCACCATTCATAATAGCATCAACTGAATAACTATGCAACTGCCCATCAACAATAAAATGGATAAATTGTGCTGTATCTACACAATATAATACTACACAGCAATGAGAAAAAATTATTTTCAGGGTTGCCAATCCTGCCGTCACCACTTGATCCCAAGGGTGCAGGTCTGAGCCCTGGTCAGGATACAGACAAGAAGCAATCAATGGTACAACTAGAGTGGAACAATGAGTTGATGCTTCTCTCTCTCTCCTCTTCCTTCCTCTCTCTTGTTCTCAAAACAAACAAAGAAATAAACAAAAAACGATTTTAACTAAAGGAAATTTAAGTAAGTGAAAGAAACTAAGCACTTAAAACCTCATACTGTGATTCAATTTAAATGAGGCACAGAAACAGGCAAAAATAACTATGCTGTTAGAAGTCATGGTAATAACTACTTGGGAGGGTGGGAGAGTTAGTGACTGGAAGGGAGTGCAAGGGGGCTTCTCCAAATCTAAGGTCCCCAACTTAGAGAAGAAAAGAATGATGTGCTTGTTGAGTCACTTGAGAGTTTTTTCAGCAGAAAAATAAAACTTCTACTTAGAAACAGTTAATGTAGCATAATTGTATAGAAATAAAGAATTTATATGTAAATTCAAGACAAATCTCAGATGCAGACAGCCAAATGGGGCCTTTATTTACTCGTATGTGATTCTGATTGGAAAAAAAAAATCTATCTTTGGACTTAACCTGTGACTCTCACAAATAATGCAAGTGTCTGGCATGCACATAGGGAAGATTGACTCTGAGCCCAGAAGTTAGCTGATTTTGAAATGGTTGTCCTAAGAAAGAACTTTAATTAAAAGAGTTGACTAGAAACAGCTGCATTTTGTCATTAGAATAAAAATCCACAAGTATTCTAAGACTTTAAAAAAAATATAACAATGTGACCTCTTTGACCCTTAGAAAAGATATTTGCACCAATGCTTATATTTCATCATGATTTATTTTTCCTCAAAATCTCCTGCAATACCTGTCTTTAGAGATGCTTCCAGAAAAGAGTAAAGGAAGCAAAACATGAAAAATAAAATTCTTCATTTTTAGTGAAAACAGTGGTAGTGAAATCTGATTTATTTTTCTTTGTAAGTTTAAGTATGTTCAGTTGCAGTTTATTCTTAACAAGGCTTAACTATGGGTTGAGGCATTTTAAAAAAGCAAAATAGGAAAATTAAGGAAGATATTGGGGATAATACTAGACATTATCCTGTCATTTCCTTTGTTCTAGTTTTCCACACAAAAGAACCTACTTAAGAAAATGTATGTGACTGCTGTCTTAGCTTACTGAGGAAAGTTATAACATCTCCTTGCTGGAAAAATGTTTAAGAAAAAGGTTAACTAGCCATTTTATATAATTTGGAATTAATTCTCCCCAAAAGGCAGTGACCAAGCCCTTGTTGGATAGCTCAGATGCTTAGAGCTTGGTCCCAAAGCACAGATTTGATTCCCAGTCAGGGGACATACAAGAATAGATCCATGTTCTTGTCCCTGTCTCTCTCTCCCCCCCCTCTCTCTCCCTAATAATTAATAAATAAATTTTAAAGCAGTGGCCAAATAGCGTGTCTTCCCGATTTATGACTTCATTTTGTTCTCTGCTTCCATAAACAATATTGAGAGTCTCTCTTTCATGGGGCAACACATTCTGTGCCTGCGAGAAAACGTAAGCTCTAAACTAATAGTGAACATGAACTGTAGTTTCAAGGGACATAGAAATTGTTTCTAAAAAACTAAGTAAAGTAGACTGTTGACAAATTAACCAACTAATTCAGGCAAAAATACTTCCAATTTCTGAGAAGGAGAAGGAGATTTCAATTAGTTGTTTTCTTATTTTCTATGTAACTGGGTAAGTCCACATTGTACTTTGGATTAGACATAACTCAGTGCCTTCTTGTTGAATAATAGCACTACACTATCTTAGAGTGAAAAGATATTACAATTTTAAAAAATGCTTTAATATATAGTACTCACATATATTACATATTTAAAATATTAAGAATTTGGGAAATATGATTATTACAATTAAAATAACAAAAGAGAATTCAGAAGATCATAGTGTAAATTCTGATCTTAAAGGACTATATATAGAGACTATGAGTCCAAGTACATTATATTTCAATGTAAAGAACAGAACACAGAGATTTGGAATGAAAGCTTTTCCATAGAATACAGAGTTGCTACAAAGGCTCCTAGTTTGTTCTACTCTCTTTGGAGCCCTATAGGCACCAGAGTATAATAAGCTTCATATAGCAAGGATGCTGTTTTTCCACCACATTATCTCCAGCATCTCATGCAGTGTCTGGAACCACAATAGTTATTCCATACATGTATAGTATAAATTCATCTCTGTAAAACCTACCTTGCTTTAGCCTGGCCTGGCCTGTGGTGGTGCAGTGGATAGAGTGTTGACCTGGAACTCTGAGGTTGCTGGTTCAAAACCCTAGGCTTGCCCAGTCAGGGTACATATGGCAAGCAACAAGCAAGCAATGAACAGCTAAAGTGAAGCAACTATGAGTTGATACTTCTTACTTCCCTGTCCCTCCTTTCTCTGTAAAATCAATAAAAAATAAAATCTTTAAAAAAAATCAAATTTGCTTTATAACATGGCCACAGCTAAACGCTTCCTTAAATCTCAGATCCACAATTTTGGAGTCAATGTAATATATTCAAAAATTAAATCATTCAAAATAAAGATTTACAAAAGTAAATTTGTATTTATTTTTAAATACCTGTCAAGCTACTGTAATGTATCAAATGTTGTTTATGATCTAATTTTTCAGTATTTATATTAATTTATGTATATTTTATCAAGAGATTTTTAACCATCATCTATGAACAAAATACTGTTATCACTTTAATAATGTAATATACAAACTAAGAAAGATGAGTTAAATTAGATTTCACCTCTACCAGAATGTCAATATAATTTCAAATACAAACTGTATATTGTGATAAAAAGTATTTCAAGTAATTATCTGGTTTTCAAAATATAATTCTTTTTCCCCCTTATTTTGAGGGGTCTTACTCTGCTAACAGCATGTTTTACTACTATAAGCTATAGTTTAAAAATATGCCTGTGGAACAATGATGGCAGGTCTGGTATCATAACTCCTGGAAAACTGTAAGATTCCCATATTCTTCCAATCAAATACAAAATTTCATAAGCTATTATGGAAGCTACCAGAACAGCAATTGTTTTCAGGCTGAAGGAAGTGAAAATCTACTATCTATTAGGCATGTGACTATAAGGTATTATATTTTTCAACAAATATGCAAGGGCTAACACATCCAGACAATTGTGCTGTTTCAAAAATGATGCTGTTATACCAAAATGTTCTTATTATTATAAACATTTTGAAAAGTCTCTTTCTGGAATTGCTTTTAGAGAATGGAACTCATTCTTTTGAATATCTGCAAGGTTAGCAAAACTTCCTTTTTTGAAAGTAGAATAGTTTTAGAAGAGTCAAAAATTATTTAGGCCATGGCTAGAGAAGTAGGTGTGTATTTAAAAGAATGTGTGACTACAACAGCAATTTAAAACTTTTTTTTTCACAGTGGCTCCATATTCCCAAATCCACTCTTGGGTAGTTTCAAAAATAATTTATAATTTGTTCAGTTTTATTTAAAAGAGTTGACTTAAACTGTATTTGACAGAACTTTCTAAAAGCTTCCAAAAGACATTTGAGAATTGTGGAATAAGCACAAATTTCCAGAACTCTTTCAAGGGCAACACACATTTTTAATAAATTGTATATGTAAATTATATATAAATAAATTAATGTATTATATTAATAAATTATATAGAAGTAATTTAAAAACCAAGTCTCATTACTGTATAGGCATATCATAGATAGTTTTTCATGGATCAAATCTAGATTGAGCAATGTGTATGGCAATCTGCTAGAAGCAGGATAATTTTCTGCCCTTAATCAGTAATTTGGAGACTCCGGGTTGCTCTCCCATGATAATCAAAGATCATATTCTGATATCATGTGGCCACTCTCTATAGGTCTCTCCTTAGTGTATTTCTTAACCAGCTTGAAATTAAAATTCTAGAATATGGTTTCAATTAAAAATGGCAACTTCTACCACTTGCTTTCCATGATAAGGCTAACTGTGAAAACTGTCTGAGCATTTCTATTATATATAGAGAAAATACACTGTGAACAGTTTCAAAATGGAATATAATTCAATATGTAAACTGAATTCTCTAACTAAAAGTTTTCTAAATGGCAATGAAAAGTTTAATACTTAAAAAAAAAAAACAAGACTACTTAGATAACAACTGAAAAGAACAACATGTCCATGTACATGTCTTAACTCATTTTCATCACAATGCAGTTCTTTTGCTACATGTTGACTTTGGCGGATTCTGGCTTTTCTCAATGAAAACAGATACTTGGCCGTTAATGCTGAAACAGGATGAAACATATCCTGGAATTCCCACATATCCTTTTTTATTACCACGTAGTATGTCATGTAAATTATCCACTGTCTGATACATTCAAACCTTTCGCTTTCAATAAGCAGCAACAAAATCAGAAGCATATAAACCTTTCTAGACTGTTCCAAGAATTAGTCTATTTTTATTATTATTCTTTCAAGTATTTATTGAGTAGAGAGGGAGGTAAAGGTGTTTAAAACATGGTAAAAGAGGTGAGGCAAATGAACAAGTAGAAAGAAGAGTTCACAATCACAGCAGCCAAAAGGAATTGCTTTAATAGATTAAGAGTGAGACTACTTCCAGTCTGGAAGGGGACATGGGTGAGTGGTAAATCAAGAAAGGGGACTGAGGCCCTGGCCGGTTGGCTCAGCGGTAGAGCGTCGGCCTGGCATGCGGAAGTGTCGGGTTCGATTCCCGGCCTAGGGCACACAGGAGAAGCGCCCATCTGCTTCTCCACCCCTCCCCCTCTCCTTCCTCTCTGTCTCTCTCTTCCCCTCCTGCAGCCGAGGTCCACTGGAGCAAAGATGGCCCGGGCCCTGGGGATGGCTCCTCAGCCTCTGCCCCAGGCGCTAGATTGGCTCTGGTCGCGACAGAGCGAGGCTCCCGAGGGGCAGAGGGTCGCCCCCTGGTGGGCGTGCCGGGTGGATCCCGGTGGGGCGCATGTGGGAGTCTGTCTGACTGTCTCTCCCCGTTTCCGGCTTCAGAAAAATACAAAAAAATATATATTAAAAAAAAAAAAAGAAAGGGGATTGAGATTAAAGTAGAAGCCTTTAGTCTGGATTGTTGATGAGACTCATCATGGACTGTATTTGTTTCTCTTTTTCTCCTTTCTCCATCTTTGGGCCTAATTTACCAATAGTGCCCAGGATTGTTTAATGTGTTTTTTCTGTTCTTGTTTGCTTTTTTGCTTTAATGTCTTCTACAAAACTAGGTCTTTTTTGTGTTTTTAGGAGTTTTTTTCTTGTTTTTGTTCTTAAACTTTTGATCTTGATGTTGATGGTTTTGAGTTTTTCCCATTCTGGTTTGATTTCTGTGCATTTTTGGCTGCATTCTCTCATGCAGATTTCTTTCCTGGAGCTTTTTCCTCAGTGTCCTCATCCTCAAAATCATCATCATCATCATCTTAATCACCATTGTCCTCTTTGTCTTCACCATCATCTTAGCAACAAGTTTTACTTCTTTCTGTGGAATGTTGCTACCACTTCCAGGAGCTGAATGCTTTCCAGATATAGTTAGGAGTTTCAGGTCCTCCTCTTCATCTTCTGATCTGCATCTTTCTCCACAGATACTAAGTGCTATCCACTAATATGTACAGGCCCTGAACCACATTTGAACCAGAAGCCCATAGATGGGTGTAATTTCAAAGCCACCAAGGGAAACTGTTGGCTGAACAGACATTTTCGAAGTTTCCAGTATTATTTTAATTGGACTGCCTTCCCAATTCAGTGCCTCTGCTTCAATAATGCCCAATTTATCCTTTGCATCAGCCCCTAAACTGACCGTTCATAAAGATGATTGGTGCTAATTTTCATTATCCATCTTAAAGTGATTATCTTTGTCAGCTCTTTGTTCACAACGGAAATGGCAGCTCTGGTGCCTCAAAGGGCTCATGTCCACGTCCACTGAATCTTCCACGGGCTGGTGAATGCATTTAGGTGGAAGAGAAGGCAGACGGAGATAAACGACTTCTGCTCCACAGTACAGACGTGCAGGATGAATTCTCACCAGGGAAGAATTAGTTTCGAGAACACATTGTACTATTGTACACCAGAAATCAGGAAACAAGAGCAGCAAGATTATGTTTGTAAAAGAAAATAATTTTAACCTTTTATTACCCTGAGAAGACAGCTGACCTTAACAATAACTTCTTTAACCTTAAAATTTATCTCTCTATAGTCTAGTCAAATCTAGGTTTGGGTCAGATTGACCCAAGGTAAAGAGAAATATCTTTACTGTGCCAGTCTGAGTCAATGTATGGTACTAACAAGGACTTCCTGCCTTCGATGTTCATTTGAGGATTCTTTCTGGGGAAGGACGCTTCGGTGGTTGACATGTCTATTTAGTGAGGGTAGGGGTATGGGGAATGAGGGGCTGGAATGAATGGCAGCACTAAATGGAACCCTCCACAGCCCACTCCAAGGACATATCAGGCATTTCTGAGAGTAGGGAGCTAAAGAGGGGAGAGACACCTTTACATTTTCCTGGGAGGACAATTCATGTGACTGTCAGAGTCTTTTTCCACTGAGTTTCTCACAAATTAATGACAAGTTTTGATTAAAAATGGGTCCCTGTGATATCAGAATTCAAGGTTACAAGAAATGGAGAACTAGCCCATCAGATTAACGTCGGCCCCTAGAGACAGTCCCTGCTCTCTAAGTCCTCACACCTAGTATCTTGGAATCAGCTCTGGGATCTTGAGTGTGAGGCTGAACTCAAGTATGATTGTTCTGTGCTGCAGGCACAGAGCTCTGGTGAGAAGAGAGAAGGAAACCCAAGAGACCGCTCATGTGACTGGAGATGAGGAGCATGGGTGTCCCTTTTTGGTTTCATTTTAGACTCATTAAGTACACCTAGTAAATATGCTTTTAAAAAACAGTAAGAGAAAAAGTCTTTTATTGGTTTTTGTTTCTTCATCTAAAAAGATAATATTTATATCTTTCAGAGAGGGTAACTTTTACAACTCCAGCACAAAGTTTTTTCTGTTAGGGTGCAACCTTACTTGGTGTGACACCCATGACCTCACATTGAGGCCTGAGCATGAGGTAAAGAAGGGTAAATGATTAATTTGCCAAATTCAATTGCTAGGAAGAAATGGGACAATTCCAAGCAGTATAAATCAGCAATGCATTTAGAAACTATTATCAGGAGCACTAGACAGCACTGCATGATGCTCTGCAAACCACAAGTGATGTCAAAGCTGCAAGGCTGCTGCACTGCCAGAGGCTCGACACAATAATAGATGCTACAATTACTGCTGAAGAAACATATTTGATTACGAAAGGACCCCAGTGCACTAAAGCCCTTGGAAAGCTTCCCTCTGAGTTTTACAAGAAGTGAGATAAGCAGCATCTCCAACTGTAATCACAAAATATAATAAAAATGCTCTGGGTTCTCTTGGGACTTACAAGTATATCTCCTTTGAGTGACATAAAACCATGGTGTTCCTAATACATAGCAACAAGGATAAAGTTACCACCAAATTAATGTAATGACTAGATGGAGACACAGACAACTCCATGAGGAATCTTTTTTAACTGTGCTTTTAAAAAAGATAAACTTATTTATTGAAATTGAACCCCAACCTGTACATGTTCCCCTCTCCACCCTTTCCTTTTGCCCTCATGCCTCAAATATACAATCTTTTTTTTAATAAATTTTTATTAATGTTAATGGGATGACATTAATAATTCAGGGTACATATATTCAAAGAAAACATGTCTAGGTTATCTTGTCATTAAATTATGCTGTATACCCCTCACCCAGAGTCAGATTGTCCTCCGTCACCCTCTGTCTAGTTTTCTCTGCGCCCCTCCCCCTCCCCCTAACTCTCTCCCTCCCTCCCTCCTGTGTCCTCCCTCCCCCCACCCTGGTAACCACCACTCTCTTGTCCATGTCTCTTAGTCTCGTTTTTATGTTCCACCAATGTATGGAATCATGTAGTTCTTGTTTTTTTCTGATTTACTTATTTCACTCTGTATAATGTTATCAAGGTCCCACCATTTTGCTGTAAATGATCTGATGTCATCATTTCTTATGGCTGAGTAGTATTCCATAGTGTATATGTGCCACATCTTCTTTATCCAGTCTTCTATTGAAGGGCTTTTTGGTTGTTTCCATGTCTTGGCCACTGTGAACAGTGCTGCAATGAACATGGGGCTACATGTGTCTTTACGTATCAATGATTCTGAGGTTTTTGGGTATATGCCCAGTAGAGGGATTGCCAGGTCATAAGGTAGTTCTATTTGCAGTTTTTTGAGGAAACACCATACTTTCCTCCATAATGGTTGTACTACTTTACATTCCCACCAACAGTGTATGAGGGTTCCCCTTTCTCCACAGCCTCTCCAACATTTGCTATTACCCGTCTTGTTGATAATAGCTAATCTAACAGGGGTGAGGTGGTATCTCATTGTAGTTTTGATTTGCATTTCTCTAATAACTAATGAAGCTGAGCATCTTTTCATATATCTGTTGGCCATTTGTATTTAAATATACAATCTTTTAGCTCAATATTTCCAGCCTAATTCCTCTTGATACTTAACCTACCAGCCCTCCCTCAACCGCTACCATCCGTCCATCCTCTACCCCTACCCCCATTCTATCCCTAGCTCCTGGTATTTCCACCCTAGATCTTGCCCAAGGTCTCTTCCTTCTCACTTCTGAAGTGGAAAGTTCAGACAATGATTAATGTGTGAAAAAATTATAAACATACATGTGAATTCACTTCAATATTAAAGAAAATAATAACTTCTAAAATTAGTTATATAGGAGTTCCCCATCTTCTTCTGAAACTTCTTAAATGCCATTTTATGCTTCCTTGTTATATATTTTAAATTTTTTATGGAGCTCTGGGTTATCCATTGGTTGTCTAGTACAATCCAAATGATCTTGTTAAGAAATTATATCTGGGCCCTAGGCAGTTGGTTTAGTGGTAGAGCATCAGCCCGGTGTGTGGATGTCCCAGGTTTGATTCCTGGTCAGGGCACACAGGAAAAGCAACCATTTTCTTCTCCACCCCTCAACCTCCCCCCTCTCTCTTCCCTTCCCACAGCCATGACTTGATTGGTTCAAGCTCATCGGCCCAAACACTGAGGATGGCTCCATGGAACCTCTGCCTCAGGTGCTATAAATAGCTCGGTTGCAAGCATGGCCCCAGATGGGCAGTGTGCATCAGCCTCAGATGGGGTTTTCCAGGTGGATCCCCGTCGGGCACATGTGGGAGTCTGTCTCTCTGTCTCCCCTGATCTTTACTTTAAAAGAAAAAAAAAGAAAAGAAATTATATTCAGGCCCTGGCCGGTTGGCTCAGCGGTAGAGCGTCGGCCTAGCGTGCGGAGGACCCGGGTTCGATTCCCGGCCAGGGCACACAGGAGAAGCGCCCATTTGCTTCTCCACCCCTCTGCCACGCTTTCCTCTCTGTCTCTCTCTTCCCCTCCCGCAGCCAAGGCTCCATTGGAGCAAAGATGGCCCGGGCGCTGGGGATGGCTCTGTGGCCTCTGCCTCAGGCACTAGAGTGGCTCTGGTCGCAACATGGCGACGCCCAGGATGGGGAGAGCATCGCCCCCTGGTGGGCAGAGCCTCGCCCCTGGTGGGCGAGCCGGGTGGATCCCGGTTGGGCGCATGCGGGAGTTTGTCTGACTGTCTCTCCCTGTTTCCAGCTTCAGAAAGATGAAAAAAAAAAAAAAAGAAATTATATTTGGTTAAGAAAGACACACAGGAGATGGAGAAGATTAGAAAAGATGTCGCTGGAAAAGCAAACCTAAAATACACAAAGACATTTACTTAACAAAACCAATTGGTTAAAAGGTACTAAATATACACAAAAATACTTTATACACCTTACTAAATATTTGTAAATCATAAAAAAATGCCAGGCATGACACCTGTGAAGATTTTGAGTAGGTTAAAATGACAACAAAAGTCATCTTTGACTACTGGGTTCCAATAAGTTAGTCTACATGAGAACCAGCTTCTAAAATATGTCCTAGTGACCAACTGATTCTATGAAATCTGAATACACAAAGAACTTGAACCCTCAAATAAAATACACATTATTTGCTTTATTTGAGACACTATAAGAATTTTGCTTCTCATTGGATAAAGTTATGGGATATTAATAATGTGATTATGAAGACATTATACTGAAAATGTTTATTTTCTGTTAAGGCTGAAAAATTAAAGGCACAGTAGTACAATGTGGTCTGTAGTCGGATGGCTTGGGTAGGAATCCTTGCTCAGGCTCAGTCATTTACAAGCTCTGTAATTTTAAGCAAGCTATTTAATCTTTTCTGGACTTCAGTTTCATTGTGTAAATGGGAGTAATATTATTAGGATTGAAGTTAGAATTAAATTAGTTAATATGTTTATGTTTTAAACACGTTTTATATGCACATGGTAGATAGTAAGCACCATTTAAGTGTTAGCTGTTCTTATTGGTTCTCCTTTCTCCTTTCTATACAGGGAGATGTGATATCTCTACACCCTGTTTGCCTCATTAAGAGTACTCAGTGGCATAAGGGACGACAAATATCTGCATTTTCTCATTTCTTTCAATTTGTCTGTAGCAAAGATAAATGCACTCTGGGGCACCCTTCCTCATTTCTTACCACCTCCAATTTCTACCAGTTTAAAGGACTGCAATTTGTCAGTCTTCTCTGTTGCTTAATTCTGATCTTCTGCCTTTTCCCCATTTATTCCTACTATTCTCATAATACATTCCATAAAAAGACTGGTAAAATTTAGACAGGAAAAATTTTGTGAGATATGGCTAATTATTTGGCTATCAAACTAAAAGTCTAATTAATAAGAATGTTTTCCAGGGTTTTTCTGCATTCTGACAATCCAAAAATAACTTTAAATGTCCAGTGTAACATATATTATAGGTAGGCAACTGACAAGAACAGATGCTCTGCATTGCTTGATGTTGAAATAACAAACCACCATGGGTCCTTGGATGTCATATCGGCACTCTAGGAGACAGCTTCAATTTCTTCAGTGTATTTGGATGAACAGTGACTTTCAATCTTCTTTCAGTATTTAGGTAGAAAATATCACTATAGAAAACATGTTCTTGCATAGAAGACAGTTTTGTTTTGAGTTTAATTTTTTAAATAAAAGGTTGGATGCTGTTTGTGTTACGTAGTGTAGAGTACAAAATTAATATTCCAATTTTATGACCTATTGGGGCCATGGGACATCCCATTGACAGATGTTTGATAAAGATGGTAACACTCCACGGTGTGCTATCCTGGATACCTTGGGTTTTTCTTAGGTCCCTACCATTAGCAGCTTGCCTGATAATGTTCCTTTGTTATAGCACTGTCTTACTGTAGAAGCCCTCTTCTTAGCTAGAGCTGTTTTTCTGAAATCTGCTTCGCTGGCATTTCACAACAGAATGTGTATTTTCAATGTAGTATACTACTAAGATGATCCCTGTATCTTATCCTGAACTTTTATCTTCATTTTTCTAGAATGCTGACCAAAAACTTAAACAGAGAAAGACTTTAACAAGAAGGGAAAAATTAATAATAGAGTCAATATAAATTCAATAGCACAATCCATCATCATACAGCTATTATGTTAAAAAGCTGACAGTTGAGATCCCAGAAACTTCATTTTGTCAAAAGACATAGCTTTTTATCAGTTTCTACCATGATATATCTAGCTACATCCAAATATAATTATAAGCAATGTGAGACTTCTTTTTTTTTCTTTTTTTTTTTCGTATTTTCCTTAAGTTGGAAACGGGGCGGCAGTCAGACAGACTCCCGCATGCCCCCGACCAGGATCCACCCGGCACGCCCACCAGAGGGCAATGCTCTGCCCATTCGGGGCGTTGCTCTGCCGCAATCAGAGCCATTCTAGCGCCTGAGGCAGAGGCCACAGAGCCATCCCCAGCGCCCGGGCAAACCTTGCTCCAATGGAGCCTTGGCTGCGAGAGGGGAAGAGAGAGACAGAAAGGAAGGAGAGGGGGAGGGGTGGAGAAGCAGATGGGCGCCTCCCCTGTGTGCCCTGGCCGGGAATCGAACCCGGACTCCCGCATGCCAGGTCGACGCTCTACCACTTAGCTAACCGGCCAGGGCCGAGATTTCTTTCAGAAAAAAAATATCCAAATATATGCACTTAATTAATTGATAATTTTAAATAAAAATATTTTTCTTAAAGAAACAATAAAAAATATTTTAATCAGTAACACTAATAAATAACAGCTAAGATGATCATTCTGAGGTATTTTAAGAATTTAAAACTATTTATTTACTCAATAAATAATTATTAAATAAAAAATGTGAATGGGCATATGAAATGAAATATACAAAATTTGGGATTAGTATTGAGAAAAAAATATGGCAACTAAAATGTCACTGAGAAATAATTATAAAGTATGTATAATATGGCAGGAAAATTCTGCAATTACTTTTACATCAAGAATAAAAACTACAGAATTCTCCAAGTATCATAAGTATATTTGATTCCATATTCACTTTTTATATCTATTTTATAATGAAGTCATTTTTAAGTGCAAAAGGGTATTTTGGCACTATTGACTATTCAAAGCATTTAACAGTACTATAAAAAGAAAAAAGAATGCTTTGCTGATCTTTCTACCTGCTTGAGCCAAAAATGGAAAATATAAAAATCTAAAATAAATAATAGTGACTTTTAAAAACTCTGAACAGTTGAAATAAAGACAGAGTTCACTGGTTTATGTTGATAGTAATTAAGAGAATTAAGTTTTGCCCTTTGTGCTTGTTACAAGTGGGTAGTATTTTCTTACTTTCATATAAGAAGAAATGAGTCAATGAATACTACCACTGAAGAAATTTCTTATAATGATAGTTCTTAAAAATAGTTGATTATTTGCTTCATGTTAGGGATAAATAGAAATTCTGTAATCTAGTCCATGATATAGAAATCTTATGTCATATGTCAATGATTAAACAAAAAATTTTCCAGGCAAGAAATATTAAAATCTTTCTTAGCCAGCCATAAACATTATTAAATTGATCATACAAAATTTCTGGATAATAAATGTTAGAAAATACAACAATATTACATCAAAGACAAGAACTTTCAAATCCTAAGTTGATTTCTTACAAACAAACCAAAACTATAGACAACAAATGTAAATGTCATTTATATTTACCATGTAAATGACAAAAAGAATCATGGAAGGATTATGGCACATCAATAACAGAGGTACAATAAATACTTATTGAACTAAGTTAATGGTATGTTTCTGTATATATTAGTGTGTGGGGAATGAAAGGTTGAGGAGAAATCAGTGTGAGCTTTTTCATTTCATTATTCTGAAACAATGGCCCGAAAGGGGATATCAACCCCTTGATATAATCTTCAGAAATATTATGTCCTTAGTTCAATACTTTCTTTTCCTAGTTACTTTTAAACTGTTTCCCTCTTTTCACATTGATTTATAATAGCACTAATCTAAAGAATACACTCCAAGTCCATGATCACTGTGCTCAAAGTGCAAGTTGATATCAAAGTGCTTCCATCTGCCTGTCTTGGCATGTGCATGTTAGTACTGGGATGCTATCTTGAACTTTATGAATTTGAAAAGCAAATTTCCTTTCAAATAATTAGTAGGGTTTTTGCAAAATTTACTAACAGACACATTCTTGGAACATGCTAAGTGAAACTAATTGCAGATAAAATAGATTCTATCTTGGTTAGAGTAAATACATTTCCAAATATCAGCATTTTGAAACTTCAAAGCAATTTTAGCTTTTCCAATTATGGGTAGGATATAAATAATCTTCTATGTGGGGGCACTATAAAGTAAAGAGATTATCTCATTAAAGATCTATGACTAAATAAGTTCCTAGTCATTTCCAAGTGAATTGCTCAAAAGTTCCTTAGAACTAGTTATCAGTCGGTGGCATTCAGCCGATTCACACTGGTTCAGCAGAACTGATACCTAATTTTTTGTTGAGTTTGGCTGAACCAGTTGTTAAAATGGCACTTATAATCAGGGTTCTCTCATGGTGGGCACCTGGATAGCTGCCCAATGTGGAAATCAAAAATTTAGGTTCCCTACTCTTTTTTAATGTTCATCTGCACAACGGCGTAATCTAAGCACCTGTAGTAATATTCATTCTGTCCATAGGTGAAAAAAATTGCAAGTGAGGATGCCAATTAAGAAGCAATATGGAAATATCTTAAATAACAGTTTTATTGTTTTTTGTCAGATATTATTAATATTTTTCATTAATATTTTAAAACTCTTTCTTATAACAATCTAGTTTTGTGTACCTATTTTATTGTTCCTATTTAAGTATTAAATGCATGAGATAAACTACCTTTCCATATATCATCTTTTTATACTTAAAATGGTACTTAGAGCAGAGAACCAGTTGTTAAAATATTTGAATCCCACCACTGTTATCAGTACTTGCCTCAGCAAAATGATAAGGCAGTAAGATACTTTCAAACTGTCAGAGAAAGCAGTCAACTGGAATTATTTTTAAGAAAGGAGAAGAAGACCTGGCTGGTTGGCTCAGTGGTAGAGCATCGGCCTGGAGTGTGGGAGTCCCGGGTTCGATTCCTGGCCAAGGCATACAGGAGAAGCACCCATCTGCTTCTCCACCCTTCCCCCTCTCCTTTCTCTCTATCTCTCTCTTCCCTTCCTGTAGCCAAGGCTCCATTGGAGCAAAGTTGGCCCGGGTGCTGAGGATGGCTCCATGGCCTCCACCTCAGGCACTAGAATGGCTCCAGCTGCAACAGAGCAATGCTCCAGATGGGCAGAGCATCACCTCCTGGTGGGCATGTGGATGGATCTCAGTCGGGCGCATTCAGGAGTCTGACTGCTTCCCACTTCTAACTTTGGAAAAATAAAAAAAAATAAAAGAAAAAGAAAAAAAAAGAAAGAAAAAGAATTCCTCGCTATTCCTACATAGACTATTCAGTTAGAAATGATTACAATGTTGAATATGATTATCATTCTTAGATAAGTATAAGCAAGTTTCATTAAAAACATTGTTAATGAAAATAATTACTGGGTATATTAGTTTTCTTTTGCTGCTGTAACAAATAATCACAAATACAGTGGCTTAAAATAACACAAATGGATTATCTCAGTTTTGGAGGTCAGAAGTACAAAATAGGTCCTCTGGAACCAAAATCTTGGTGTCTGCAGGCTGTGTTCTTTCTAGAGGCTCTAGAGGAAAATCTGTTCATTGCCTTTTCCAGTTTCTAAAGGCTGCCCACATTTCTTGGTTTGTAGCCCCTTTCCATTTACAAAGCCAGCAATTGAATCTTTCTGAACTTTGCTCCTACCATTATATCTCATCTGCTTCTGATTCTTCCCTCCTGCTTTTACTTAAAAGGACCTATGAGATTATATTGGGCCCACCAGGATAACCTTCACATCTCATGATCTTTAACTTAATTATATCTGCAAAGTCCCTTTTTCTACGTAAGATAACATTTTCCAGGGATTAGGATATGGACATCATCGAGGGGTCATTATTCTACCTACCACACTGGCTATCAAAATATGGAAATGAAAGATTGCCCATCTTGCTCTTCTATCATGGTCCTACTATACTTGCAAAGCCATGATTCATTGCTTAGTATGAGAAGAAGTTATAAACAGTGAAAAATAATACCATGTAGTGGTTAAGGCCTGGCCCTTGAATTAATTTGCTATTTTAATTATTTTCATAATATAAAGTACAAAAAGGAAAACAAAAATAATTTTCACTTAGAGGAGACAAACAGAGGGAGTAAAAGATAGTGTAGGAGAGATGAAATTAAAGAGGTAGAGAAATGCCATTCTCTCAAATGACTCTTCAAAGTGGAAAGCCAGTATTACAGTTCTCTGATTGGCTAATTTACAAAACCAGTGAATGTTGGTGATAAAAGAATCTTAAACATCATTTATCTTAATCTTCTCATGTCAGGTAGTTAAGGCCCAGGAAGAGCAGTGGTTTGATATTTTTCTTTGTGTATTCACAGATTGAAATTCAGTTTTTAAACTTCTCCACGTATAAAACATTGTCCAATTTAAAACAACTACTATGAAACTTACAATTGTGAGACAATTGTTATGAGCTGCTTCAGAATATATACAAATAACTACGTCTTTAAATTCCATTCCCCCTTCAGTACAATATCCCCATCAATACAATATCCACACTCACATCCACCCCTCCCCTCCTACCCACTTATACGCACACAAACCCCAACCTCTTTTTTTTTTTTTTTTTTGGTTGTTGCTATATTTTGTTGATATTTAGATATATCTTTATGGAAAGGGGAGAAAAGTCATACACAAATTTCGGCTATATTTATTTCATTTAGTAGTTTTATTGTGCTAGAAGAATTTCTTTATACAAATAAAGATTATTTATGTTTATAAAACAGAAATCATTCAGCTAGCCATTAAAAAGACAGTAGTTCACTTTTTTCTTTTTTTTTTTTTTTTTTTACAGAGGCAGAGATAGACAGGGACAGACAGACAGGAACGGAGAGAGATGAGAAGCATCAATCATCAGTTTCTCGTTGTGCTTTGCGACTTCTTAGTTGTTCATTGATTGCTTTCTCACATGTGCCTTGACCCGCGGGCCTTCAGCAGACCGAGTAACCCCCTGCTGGAACCAGCGACCTTGGGTCTAAGCTGGTGAGCTCTTTGCTCAAACCAGATGAGCCCATGCTCAAGCTGGCGACCTTGGGGTCTCGAACCTGGGTCCTTCCGCATCCCAGTCCGACGCTCTATCCACTGCGCCACCACCTGGTCAGGCTCTTTTTTTTTTTTAATGATAGTTCAGTGAAAATGCAGAATAAGGGGAAATTTTATTTCCTTTGGTAACTAATTTTTTTCCTTCAAAAAATGTAGGTGGATAGTAAGTGATGAGATAGTTGAGGCTAAAGAGAGTGCAAGTTGAAGAAGTCTTACTTTCTTATAGTATAATCAAGTACACAGGAATATTGCCATTTAATTAATAATTCATTTATTCAAAAAATATTACTTGGGATAGTGTAAGGTGGTCGAAATAGAGTAAGACACACAGAACACAAGTTTAATGGATGAAAGAGGCAAATTAACCATTATTTAAAAGATAACAACTATTAAATCTTGGTTTGAATACGAGCCTTTCATTCTTTCCTCCCTCACCCACGCCCAAATCCAATGTATTCAGAACTGGTGCAAGCTTGTTAACCAAGGTGTTTGTAAACAAGAATGAAATATTTCTCTCTCACTCATCCACATTAACATTTTATATAAACATACTTTCTGACATCTATGACCTATAATTCATGTTCAAACAACTCACATTTCAAGCAGCAATTGAGCATACCTGCCTTTCTTACAGAAAAACCGGCCTTTTAAAAGAATCACTTTAGATTGAATTTTAGATTGAGAAGGGATCTTAGAAATCAAGACTCTAAAGATCTCATTTTACAGAGTTGGAAAATAAAGTCCAGCTACACTGGCATTTACCCAAGGTAACCATTTAGAAGCTAAAAAATAGAATTCTACACAGAATTCTAATTATTCTGATTTAATCTAATAGTTTGTTCAGTTATTCTATAGAAAATATACACCCACGAGTTCCTTTTTCTCAAATCAAGAACTCTTGTTATGTGGGCGATGGCTGAGCAATTGAGCTAGATGGCTCTACTGTCTATCCTTTTAATTGTATCATCTCTTATGCCTCATGTCTTCAGGTTACCAAGAACCAAGAACTAAAAATAAAGACAGATAAATATTCTACCAAAGCAGGCACAGAGTTTCAAAGTTTACCACTTATGATTAAAGAAATGTCAAACTATCAAAAAACTTTTATTAAAAATCAGTGATAAACTTATATATATATATATATATATATATATTTTTTTTTTTTTTGTTAGAGGAAAGGAGGCAGAGAGACAGACTCCCACATGCACCCCAACCGGGATCCAACTGGCAAGCCCACTAGGGGGCGATGCTCTGCCCATCTGAGGCCGTTGCTCTGTTGTTCAGCAAACAAGTCTTTTCTTTAACGCCTGAGGTGGAGGCCATGGAGCCATCCTCAGTGCCTGAGGCCAACTCGCTCAAGCTAATCAAACAATCAAACCATGGTTGCAGGAGGGGAAGAGAAAGAGAGAGAGAAGAGGGAGGGGGAGGGCAGGAGAAGCAGATGGTCGCTTCTCCTGTGTGCTTTGACCTGAATTAAACCCAGGACATCCACACGCAGGGCCAACGCTCTATCACTGAGTCAACTGGTCAGGGCCTATCAAAGGTTCTAACATATTTCCAAAAATCTAAAGAAAGAAAGCACTCCCTCACCCCTCTTAAAAACAATTCTACCTTCAACTGATACAGAAAAATCAACTAATACAAATGACAAGATCTGAGAACTATTTGGGGAACTTTGCTTGTCCATGGACTAAAATCATATTAATTTATAAAAGTGAAGATCTCTCTAACTTATCTTTAAAATTTTTTTTTTTTATTTATTTATTCATTTTTAGAGAGGAGAGAGACGAGAGAGAGACAGAGAGAGAGAAGAGGGGAGGAGCAGGAAGCATCAACTCCCATATGTGCCTTGACCAGGCAAGCCCAGGGTTTCAAACCGGCAACCTCAGCATTTCCAGGTCGACGCTTTATCCACTGCGCCACCACAGGTCAGGCTCTAACTTATCTTATTAATGACATCATCAGGCATCCAAATTTAAATGTTGAGTTTCTGCTCAAATGAAAATTTCTACTGCTTGTGATCATAATATACATTCATTTTTCAAAACAAAAATTTAAAGCATTGAGAATTAGATAGGATCTTAGAATGTGTGGTATTAAAAAGATAACAGGCTTTGGAGTCAGTATGTTAATTCTTCTAGTAGATAGTTTCATAGCATTAATCATTTTTATTTTCCTGGTCTTCCCCTATATAGTAGGGATAATAACAATACTGAGTTGTTTTAAGGATTGTTGACAAGACATGTAAAATGTCTAGCACATAAAAGATGCTCATAAATTGGAGCTATTGCTAGTTAATCTAGTTCCAAATTCTTAACTGGCCATGTGTTTGAAGAATAGAGAGCAGCAAGGCAATGAAAGAGAACTAAACCTTAGCAGTAAGTGCCAGACATGTGACAAATACGCATTAGATAGCAGCAAAAACAGCTTCCTTCACTGACCACTAATCATGAGGTAGGAATCATCACCTCAATTGTACAGAAGAATAATCAGAGAGCCAGGGAGGTTACAAATGTGCCCAAGGTCACAGACCTAACAAGCAGTTAGAGCCGAAGCTAGCAAGAAGGGCAGAAGAAGTAACCAGAAGTTTCCCTGAAGCCTAACTACATAGGAAACAATTAATTCAGAAGCAAATAGAAGTGCAACAGACTAATCTCCCCACTATGAGCTCCTGAAGAACTGGAGCCAAGGCTCATTAACCTATGTGATCTCAGAATTTGGGACAACTCTAGAATACAGTGAGTACTCAGTAATGTATGTGGATTATAATTCATTGAAATGCAATTGGTAATACAGGCAATAATAAGGAATCACATTCTTTTGTAAGCAGACTTTGTGAAGACAGTAAATACAAAAGGTAAAAATGTAGTAAGAATATTCATGTACAACAGTCACAGGTTAAAATATAATTATACATCTGCTTCAGCAATAATGACTACTGTGTTCACAGAGCTTTCCTCCATTATATTATATAAATATTTCAATTACTATGAGTATTACCTTAAAATGTAAAGTACAATGAAGAGGGACACACACACACACACACACACACACACACACGTGTATTTTAGGGATAGTTTAAAACTCACTTGGCTGTATATGCTTCATGAGAAAAAAAACCTACATGAAAGAAAATCCTCTATGGTCATTGTAAAAATAAATCAAAAGCTTAGTTCTCTTTTATTCAAATAATAGCTATAAAGTCATGGCAAAATAAATTCACAATTATGGTAGATACATGCAACTGCATTTATACAAGTGAAACCTCAGTAATTTGATAGCTTGATCATTCTTGGTGGGTGGAGTGGGACTATTATGAAAACAAAGAGAACCTTGATCTATCAGAATATTCAAAGAAAATAACACTTGAGTTAAACCAAAATTCCCCACAGCAACAACCTGCACACAGCCACATCCAGTGACTAAATTGTGTTTATGCTTTTCTTAAGTGACAGGGTTCATTCTGACAATTTATCTACTAAGGATTGTGCCAGAGAACTGCCTATTCATTTTCTATATTCTGTTTGGCAAACAAAGCATGACACATAGCAATATATAAAAAAAAAACAGAATCCCAGGATGCATTTACAATGATTGCCGAGAACTGTCTTGGGCCTGTGGCACTGGTGTTCAGAACAGTACGTAAACACTGCCCCATGCCGTTCATCTGTGTGTCCTGCAGACTGGGAGTACCAGGCCTGGCCTCAGCGAAAGGATGAATCACAGGCCAGATTTACAATGCTGTTAACTCTTTAAAAGCAACAAACGGTCTTGTAAAACAGAAGCCTAACAACCGTGAGAATTAGTAATTTTTGAGAATTAGAAATTTCTAATTCAGATTCTATAAAGCACACAATTGTAGTCATGACAAAGCAGGCAGGCTCTATGAGCACACTGTTTCCTATTAAGAGATGAAACTCAACAAGAAAGATTTTATATTGTATTGAATTTACTAATGTGTTTGAATGTCTTCATTTTTAAAATTTCATAACATTCTGTCTTTATCTAATTCTAAGTGGTGCCACATAGGAACCATGATCTCTAAATATATTAGTTTCAGTATATTTGTCTATACTCTAAAGAAGAGTAAATACACCTAAAAGTAGTGTAACATCCAGATGCTTGTAATGTACTTCAAGGTAGAAAGGGTGTTACATTGTTTTATCCTTTCTGTGACTGATAAGAGAATATGCTGAGAAAATGTTTGTTCAGTTAGTAAATGGATAAATGAATGATTAAGCATAGTTCAGAATTTCAGAAATTTCTAAAGAATGACTACTACATTCTCAAAGAAACTATCATTTACTTTATTTTTTATGAAAATAATATATGTATTAAGAAAGATATTCAAGGGCTCTGGCTGGTTGGCTCAATGGTGGAGTGTCAGCCTGGCGTGTGAAAGTCCCGGGTTTGATTCCAGTCTGGGACACACAGGAGAAGCGACCATCTGCTTCTCCACCCCGTACCTCTTCTTTCATGCCCACAGGCATGGCTCAGCCATAGTTACATCAGTTCCAGCAAGATTGCCACCCCCCAGGGTGCTGAGGATGGCTCCATGGCCTTGCCTCAGGAGCTAAAAATAGTTTGGTTGCCAAGCAACAGAGCAGTGGCCTCAGATGGGCAGAGCATTGCCCATAGGGGGTTTAATGGGTAGATCCCAGTGGGAGCGCATGCAGGAGTCTGTCTCTCTGCCTCCCTGCCTTACACTAAGTAAGGAAGGAAGGAAGGAAGGGAGGGAGGGAGGGAGGGAGGGAGGGAGGGAGGGAAGAAGGGAGGGAGGGAAGAAGGGAGGGAGGGAGGGAGGGAAAAAGGAAGGAGGGAAGGAAAAAAAGAAGGAAGGAGAAAAAATGGAAGAAAGAAATTCAAAACTAGTTGTCATTTTTATATCCTATACCCATGTTCAGCAATATCATCAATCAAAATACAAGCTCTAAAAGTCCTCATTGATTTTATAGCAGTTACTTTGTTCAGAGAAGCTGAACTAAGTTATGTTATTTTATATTATCTGAAGTCCTTAATTTTAACAAAATCAAGTATAAAACATTCTAATTAAAAACATAAATTTTCCTGACCTATGGGGCACAATAGAGCATTGACCTGGGACACTGAGGTCCCACGTTTGAAACTCCAAGGTTGCCAGCTTGAGTACAGGGTCACCAGGTTGAGTGTGGGATCATCAACATGATCCTATCATCACCGGCTTGAGCAAGAGGTCACTGGCTCAGCTAGAGCCCCCCAGTTAAGGCACATATGAGAAGCAATCAATGACAACTAAAGTGCCTCAACGAAGAATTGATGCTTCTCATCTCTCTCCCTTCCTGTCTGTCTGTCCCTAACTGTCCCTCTCTCTGTCTCTCTCTCTCTTTCTCTCTCTCTTTGTCACACACAAAAAAGGATATATCCCATCATGAAAATACAAAACAATAAAAACATGATCCAATTTCCTCCTCTAGCTAACAGCCCAACCTTGCACATCCCTTCACAGAAAAATTCCTAATCATTCCATTCTCAATAGAGGTAACATCACTCTCAAAAGGAAAAATTTGACTCTTCCCAGGTGGAAAAGTCTTATTCTTTTTATAAATAAAACATATCATACATATAATATGTAACAAATATAAAGTATATTTGTGATATTAAGATTTCTTGGGGCTGGGGAGAACAATTAGGAAAAAATGTCTTAAAAAGCTCCTTAGGCCCTGACCAGGTGGTGGCACAGTGGATAGAGCCTTGGCCCGGGATGCTGAGGACACAGGTTTGAAACCCTAAGGTCGCCAGCTTGAGTGCGGGCTCATCTGGCTTGAGCACAAGCTCATGAGCTTGAGCGTGGGATCATAGAAATGACCCCATAGTCACTGGCTTGAGGCCAAAGGTGGCTTGAAGCCCAAAATCGCTGGCTTGAGCCCAAGGTTGCTGGTTTAAGCAAGGGATCACTGGCTCAGCTGGAGCTCCCTTGTCAAAGCATGTATGAGAAAGCAATCAATGAACAGCTTAAGTACCACAACAAAGAATTGATGCTTCTCATCTCTCTCCCTTCCTGTCTGCCTGTTCCTGTCTGTCTGTCTGTCTGTCTCTCTCTCTCTCTCAAAAAAAAAAAAAAAAAAAGAAAAAAAAGAAAAGAAAAAGAAGTCCTTAGGGACATGATAATGATAAAAGACTGAGAAACATCAGTTTAAATTTATTATCAATGTCCCCTTTTCCTGTTTTTTCATTCCCAGTACCCCATAGAAACCACTATTTTCAATGTCACCTATGCCCTTCGTGTTGCTAAATTCAATAGCCAATTCTTACATGAAACTAATTCTTCCAATACTTTTTTGGCACCACTAATACTTGGTTTTTCTCCCTCACTGAATCCTTGATAGCTGATATCATGAACAGAATTGAGGCAAAAACTAAGGATATTTGTACATCTGGATTGCAACCACTCTTCAACATACTACTCCTGCTGTTACAGTCCAGGCTCCCTTCATTTCTGGCTTGTATTTTTATAATATTAGTCCATGTGGTCAGCTCAGCTGTCTTGCAGTCTAACTTCCACACAACAGCAAGAGAATACCACCTGAAATCTAAGTCAGGGCCTGTCACTCCTTCAACAGCATTCCATCTCATAAGAAGTAAAATCGTAGCTCGCAAGTTCTAGATACCTGGGCCTCCTGCTTCTCCTCCGCTCTCATCTCTTACCCCTGCCCTCCTTACGCACTGTACACCAGCCACACTGGTCTCCTTGTGAAACTGCTCATACTTTGGGCTTTTCCACTTGCAGGCACTTCTGCTTGGATATCCCCCAGATATTCTCGTGGCTCTCACTTTCATTACCTTTAGGCTTCTGATGCTCAAAAACCACTGGTCACAGACCTGCTCACACTATATAAAAAAATTACTCCTTTTCACTTTCTATTCACCCTATCTTGCAACACTTACTGTCATTCACATAAATACTTACTCATTTCTCCTCCTCCCACTGGAAAAGAAGCTCTTTGGAGCTTTTATTGCTTGCTTCACTGCTGTACTCAGGGTGAGTAGAACAATTTTGAGCATACAGTAGATATTTGATAAACATTTATGTAATGAAAAAAATTCAACATCTGAATAAAAAGATTACCATTACCATTTAAAAAATAAAATTGAATGTTAAATTCTCTTCTTGGAATAAAATGTCATGATTCATACTCCTGTGACAAGTAAATTTATAAGATACAAAAAAATACTTAACAAGTTATAGAAATGGAAAGGTAACTTCTGCTTTAAGTATAGTGAGGGGGCTAATTCATGAAAGAAATTTTAGGAGAGTTCAATATTTAAATAGTTTTCCTCAAACCAACAGGAAGTTCTACACCATTAAGCGTAAAATGTTTTGTTCTGGCTACTCAAATACTTTTCAAAATTCTCTCATTTTTTTCTAGAAGAAAACATTCAAGTCACAATGACAAAATGTCAGACTCTGGAAACAGGACTTCAGAAAAATGATAAATGATCCAAATGTCCAGTCAGCATGTAGTCATGTCTCATAAATCTGATACAATTGAATAAAAAACATCTTAAATAAGATACATTTGTGAAAAAAGAAAAACAAATTTCGCCTTGGCCTGGTAGCTCAGTTGGTTAGAATGTTGTCCGAAAAGGCCAAGATTATAGGTTCGATCCCTGGTCAGGGCACATGCAAGAGTCAATAATGAATGCATGAATGGGTAGAGTAACAAATCAATTTTTCTCTCTCTCTCTCTCCCATCCTTTCTCTCTCTAAAATAAATTTAAAAAATTTTTGGAAGAAAGCTTGTCCAACACAGAATGCTGGTATTCTTTTATCTCGCCCTTCCTCTCTTGATTTTAATGCCTAAAATTCCCTACTTAACATTAGCATTTGATTGTATAGTAATACTTTCTTAATTGTGTTTAGCACATTTGATTTGATTCTTCAGAGATTTATGACAGAAAGCTAAAATTCTTAGTTCTCAAATTTCTTCTTTCTTTAAAATGTCTTTGCCAGCTCAGATGGGAAAAAGTTTAATTCAATTCAGTTGGTGACTCAGTTGGTGATAATGATGCAATTCAATAAATTATAGCTCTCTGCTCTTTCATCTTACCCCATCTCTAGTTTTGACATTTCTATTTAAAGCCTTTCTGATATCAAAGAACTCTGAATGAAAAATAAAGTTCTAAGTTCTGAAGGCAGCATTAAGAAAGGGTCTTCTGTTAGAGGTGCAACCTGGTGGCCTAGTTTCAAAGATCTATTATCAACATGTGTACAAGGACAAAAAAGTCAAAATAGTGACATCATTGATGTATTTGCATCAAGTGTGGTGAGATCACACACATTAGTGCCAGGTCTGGGCACAAAAAGATACACTGCCCCAATTACTAGAGCCTGGAGGAGATCTGGATTCCAGCCCAGCCACTCAATAGCTATGTGACCTAAGACAAGCTAATTTAATTTCTCTGCTTCTCACTCTCCTCTTCTATAAAATGGGAATGAAGTACTTCTGATAAGATGGTTGTGAAGAATAAAAGGTAGAATGTAGGTAACATGCTCAATGAAATAAGTATTCCCAAAATGCTGTTCGATGTTGGTTATCAATATTATCTGGTTATCCCTCTTACTTCTTTTATCCTCGCACAGTGATTAGCTCCCCAGAGGGACAATTAAGTAGGAACTGCCTCCGTTTGGCCAGGACCTAGAGTGAGTGCATAAGTCATAGCACTGCCAGATCACTCTAAACTCCTAGATGAGTGGGAGTTCCCTCCGTTTCCACAGACTCCTGGGTTTCTGGAGGGCAGTAGAGAGGCAACATCAGTTTGGGTTGCCTCTCCGTCACTTAGAGAAAGAATGAAAGATTTAGCAGAACCAGTTCTCAGCTCATAAGCTTGCTGGCAGCCCAGCAGAGCACATCATAGGTGAAGAAGTTTAGTAACTGAATGATAAGGTGACCAATCATCCTCCTTTAGGGAGGACAGTCCTTCTTTTGTAAGTTCCGTCCTCCCTCTAAAAGTGTCCTCCTACATGTCCTCCTTTTTGATATTGGAAGACTAATCTGTAAATGTCCATATTCGATCGATGTAGAGTTGATCTATTCCATGTGATGTGATGTATTTGTATCTAAATGAGTACTTTTTTCCTTATAATTACTATTAAAAATTAATAGGCATGTAAGCATAAAAACAATATAAAATATTACAAATGTTTTTATTATGCATTTATCATATTATAGTATATTATTGTTGCAATGAATAAAATGTTTCTTTTATTTACGATATTGTTTTCTTCTATTTATTTTTGTCCTTTTTTTTTTTTTTTTACAGAGACAGAGAGAGTCAGAGAGAGGGATAGATAGGGACAGACAGACAGAAACAGAGAGAGATGAGAAGCATCAATCATCAGTTTTTCATTGTGACACCTTAGTTGTTCATTGATTGCTTTCTCATATGTGCCTTGACCGCGGGCCTTCAGCAGACCGAGTAACCCCTTGCTCGAGCCAGCGTCCTTGGGACCAAGCTGGTGAGCTTTTTGCTCAAGCCAGATGAGCCCGCACTCAAGCTGGCGACCTCAGGATCTCGAACCTGGGTCCTTCCACATCCCAGTCCTACGCTCTATCCACTGCGCCACTGCTTGGTCAGGCTGTCCTCCTTTTCATTGTAAAAAAGTTGGTCACCTTATGAATTATCTCCTCTCCGACAGCGATGGTCTACTGGAAAAAGCACTGAAGTGTGTTACCTGATGAACAGAGAACTTTTGTTTCCTGAGCTTTTAATCAAAACCTTTTCAGCAAATTGTCAAGGAAAAATGAGAATTTAAACTTCTTTTACTAAAAAGAATTGTTTTTCATTTTTCCATCAATGATGATGGGAGATTCTAGGAGTTATATAAAGGAGGCTGAACATGTTTATTATGAGCAATACAGAGGTGAGCAAAAATAGGCTTACAATTGTTCATGTGGTAAATAATACAATAATGAATGCATAATAATACAAGAATAAACTCTGTTTTGTGTACTCACAGCTGTAAACCTACTTTTGCCCACCCCATATGTTAACATTATATTCTATAGTACACAGTAAATCCTAAGATTATCCATCTTTATAGTATAGCTTACTAAAGTTTTAAGTGTCTAAGGATAGCGCATATGTTAAGATTAAAAGCTTTTTAACAATGTTCCCCCAAGTCCTACAACTTTTTTCTTCCTCTAAATCCAATTATGTAAAGCCATTTGCCATCTCAATGTATCCACCTGGGTTAAAAGGTAGATTCAGTATTTCTGATGAATTAGGACCTCTGTCATTTGTTCAAAAGATGTTCACATTCAAGGCTCAACCATATTCTGCCCCAAATCCACATTTCCAATCTTATTTCTCCAAATTCCCAACCACAAAGCCTTTATTCCCAGTCAATTTTCAGTTCCCAAAATATAAAACAAGCATTTGTTTCCAACTTTTTGCTAAAGACCCTTTTTCTTCTTCAAAGCATTCCTTCCTTTTCTTCTGCCTGTACTTCGAGACATATTTCAGATTGTGTCGTCCATTCATTCAGTATGTAAATGTGAACATCTTTTGAACAAATGACAGAGGTCCTAATTCATCAGAAATACTGAATCTAAAAAAAAAAAAAAAAAAGAAATACTGAATCTACCTTTTAACCCAGGTGGATACATTGAGATGGCAAATTCAGTAACGAGAGACTGGGGGCCTACCAGTCTACATGAGGCATTCAGAAGGAAAACTTGCGAAAACAGGTAAGTCAGAGCCAGTTCTGTCTTTGTCTATTTTATATTCTACCAGGAAAGACACACATTACACAATGGATTAAACCATTAATCAATTACAATTGTGATATATATTAATAATTTGAAGGATAGGAAACTAGTATAACACAGGAGAAATGGCCTAGCCTTGGGGGTCAAGAAGACATTCTTGAGGAAGTAGTATTCAATCGAGTTTGATGGATGAGCAGGGGGCTAAAGTAGGGCAGAGGAGGGTCAAGAAATTAACTTTCTTGTTGAGGGCATGGTAATTATTAAATTGGGATATATTAATAAAGGCATATTAAGGAAATTCTTTCCTTCAAAAATCTTTACCTATTATCCTGGCTTTCTGTAAAGCTGCGGACAAAAAGTGATAATGACCTTGCATTTGAAGTTCAAGAAGCCACCAAGAGGAGGACCTAGCTAACTCCCCTCAGAGTTCTGAGAAATGTCCCTTAAGAGTTGGCCCTGCTACTCTGAGTCCCGCTACTGCAGGGGTCGGGAACCTTTCTGGCTGAGAGAGCCATGAACGCCACATATTTTAAAATGTAATTCCTTGAGAGCCATACAATGACCCGTGTATGTTACGCATTATCCAATAAAAATTTGGTGTTGTCCCAGAGGACAGCTGCGATTGGCTCCAGCCACCCGCAACCATGAACATGAGCGGTAGGAAATGAATGGATTGTAATACTTGAGAATGTTTTATATTTTTAACGTTATTATTATTTTTTTATTAAAGATTTGTCTGCGAGCCAGATGCAGCCATCAAAAGAGCCACACCTGGCTCGTGAGCCATAGGTTCCCAAACCCTGTGCTACTGGGTCAAGATAGGAAGAAGACTCAAAAAAATGTAAAATCTCAGCCTTATCGAGAATGCCACATTCCTGGAGCGAAGGGTTTTTTTCTAAATCCTAGGAAACCCTCAGAGAATAATACAGAAGCGAACCTTGGGGAAGGAGTTCCAAGGAGTAGTGATGACTGGAACTTTGTTTTCTAACTATGTATTTGATAAACTGCAGAACCTACAGAGGCTAGGGCAAAGCTCTGCTGGTAGGCTGCATAGGAGAGACATCACTGCCTCTAGGCTAGATGAGGGGGTTGTTAAGAGCCCCAGAGAGGTACAGTGTGAAGCTGAAATCTGCCCTCTGGGCCAAAAAAATACACCACACACTGTCTATTTGTAGACCTATCACCAGGTATCAGATTACAGAAATGAACTACAGGGAAGCCAAGGCAACCAACAAGCAGCCAATAGTAGGAGCAATCAATGTCTCTATTAGATTAGATTTTGAAGGGAAGAGTGAGTGGATATTCAAAAAGAAACTAAGGAGTGTGTTTATAAAAAGAGATTCAATAATCCACTCTACTCACAGCTCCTGGTACTATAGACAGACCTACCTGGTATTAGGTAGAGAGAATGAGCTCTAAATTGAGACTGAAATGTAAAAATAAATATGATTGAGTCTTAAAAAACAAAATGAGACTATTCTAATAGCCAAAAGTGATTAGAAAATTGTCGTAAATGACCAAAATGTCATTAAGGTACTCACTCTCTAGAAAGAAATGGAGTTCAACATAGAAAAATTTGAGGGCAGTTTCAGGAAAAAATAAAGCTTTCTCATGTTTACACCCCATATTGTTCTCTTAAAAATGAGTTACAACCACAAAGTGACTGGAAAGAAAATAGTGATGGTATCGGCACAAGAATAAATAAATAAAATGGTACAGTTATATAGAAACAGATGCAAGTATATATGGAACTTAACATATGAAAAATGAGAAATTTCTATTTGGTGAGAAAAAGAATCTCTTATTAGATAAATGGTGCTGATAAAATTGGTATCACTATGGGGCGAAAAAACCCACAAAGCTAGATCCCTGTCTCATACCTTATAAAACACATGTTATAGATAGAGTAAAAATTTAAATGTATTATAAGAATTAAAATTATTAAAATGAAATTTAGAATATTTATATGACTTTAGAGTGAGGGAAATAAATAGTCCTTGGTAACTCAGGAAATCCAACATCTATAAAAGTAAATATAGACCTTCTTAACTAAATAAAAAATTTTAAGAAGTTATGGCAAATGACATATGAAAGCAAAAGACAAATAAATAATAGTCTGGGAAATCACTGGAATACCATATGAAAGCCATTAATATCTCTTATATATGAAATGCTCCTAAACAACAAATTGCCTATTAGAAAAGTAATCATGGGAGATGATCATGATATTTCCAAAGAGGAAATTTAAGTAACCAATAAATTTATAAAAAGAAGCTCAATCTCACTTTCAGTCCAGGGAAATGCAAATTAAAGCAAGAACAATGTACCTGTTTTCATGTATCATTTTGGCAAAAATCTTATAAGATTATTAAAAAATTAAAACCATCTAGCCCTGGCTCAGTGGCAGAGCAATGGCCTGGCATGTGGATGTCTGGGGTTTGATTTCCGGTCAGAGCAGACAGAAGTGCCCATCTGCTTCTCCACCCTTCCCCCTCTCCTTTCTCTCTATCTCTCTCTTCTCCTCCCGCAGCCAAGGCTCCATTGGAGCAAAGTTGGCCCCGGGCACTGAGGATGGCTCCATGGCCTCCACCTCAGGTGCTAGAAAGGCTCTGGTTGCAATGGAGCAACACCCCAGATGGACAGAGCATCGCTCCCTAGTGGGCATGACAAGTGGATCCCAGTCGGGCACATGTGGGAGTCTGTCTTTCTGCCTCCCTGTTTCTCACTTCAGAAAAAATAAAAATTAAAAAAAAATTAAAAACATCCAGTGCTACTGAATATACAGTATCAAAATACAAGTATTCTCAAACATTAAGAATAAAAATCATTACAAAAAATTTGGCAAGTAATATGGCAATATCTATTAAAACATACAGATATTTTGACCTAAAAATTTCAATCTGGCACTTTATGACCCAATATAGCAATAAATAGAAATAGGAAAAAACAAAAAAGTACATAACAGTCCATCAGTAAACAATAAGAAATGAAAAACTAAATTCTATTACTTCTAAATTATAGAAATTATGCAGCTGTTAAATAGAAATAAATTACATATATTTACTGAAGGAAATGTCAATTTGAAAAGCAAATTTTAAAACAATACATTTGAAGATACTCATATGCTTGGAGTGAGGTGTGGAAGTGCACTCACTAAACTGTTCACATCAATCACCTTTGAGGAGGGGAAATGAACAATGGGACAGGGACAGAATTATTAACTCAATTTTAGATTGTTTCATTTGTTATAAAGTTACTAATCAAGTTTGTCATTTAAAGTAATAAAAAATATTGTGGGCATAAAGGAGAAGGGCTACTTAATTTTTTAAGTTACTCAACAACATCTACTACAGTAGGCATTCAAAAACTGTGGAATGAGATAGGGAGGAATAGGAAGCAGATGAAATAGGTCTAATTATGTTTTAGGAAATAAAAAGATAGTCAAACTATTAATGAAGCGACAAAGAACTGTAGATCCTATAAATAAATAATATGAGAAAAGGAATAAAAAATACTTGATAAAGTTGGCAAATAAAGAAAATGGGAAAATTTGGGGGAAATGAAGTAAAATAAATAATAGACATCAATGGAAAAGTTAGAAGGAAGACAGTCGTTTTTGCAATAAATATAAAAGGGTTGAATTTCCTTATCAAAAGGAACAGACTTTTCATGTTGGATTTAAAAAGTCAGCTAGGTGGTATTCTCTGGAAACACCTAAGTAAATATAAGATAACAAAAGTGGTTTTATTTAAAATCTCCACAAATATCATAAAAGATTTCATAATGAACCTAATAAGAAATATGTAAGATCTTATGATAAAAGCTATAAAATTATACTGAAGGACATAAAAATGCCTAAATAAATGAAAAACTTTCATTTTCTTGGATGGGAAGGTGCATTGTTGTAAAGACATTAAATCTTCCTAAATTAATACTTAAATTAAATGTAATTCAAATCAATATTTCAACAGGAGTTTTTAATGAAACTTGATTCTAAAGCACACAGAGAGAAATAAAACAGATTAGTTAAGAACTTAAAACAGAAACTGTTAAGAGGGCCTTATTCTACTTTCTAATAAAATAACTTGCCCTGAGAAGCGTTTAGAAGGGAAAATCTGTCTCAGCTTTGCACAGCCAAAACAATATCTGTAAAACTGGAAACCTAAAATGTCTATCAAATTGTTTCAATACATTGAGGTAAACCCAAAGAACACAACACTATGTGGTAGAAATCATGACACACATGAACATTCATCGGCATTGGAAAGATATTCTTAAAATATAAAGCTTGAAAACAGAAAAAATATTTTTATTTGTATCTTAAAAGAGATCTAGAAATGTGTGTTTATTAGATGAGTATCTATGAGGCTAAAATTATGAGCAGATTTTTTTTTCTCTTACTTTCAAATTTTTCATCAATAAACTATATTAACTATATAATAAAATTAAGATTGAAAAAATACATAATATTAGAAGAAAAAAGATACTGAACAATTTTATATACCTAAAGGGCAGCATTAGGTGCAAATGGGTGGGTAGGATACCTGAGGCCAGAGTATGGAGCCAGAGGGTGACAGGTACCAGAGGAGGGGACAGCGCCAGGAGCTCTGTTTTGCTTGCTTGGGCACTGCTGTGAGACACGGGGAGGACGGTACATAGGCAGCTCCTGAGAAAGTGGCTATTTATAAACCACCAGGATCTTTCATAGTTCATGAAAAACCTACCATCTGTGACCCCACTGAAACTTTTAAACTGTTACTCTTTGGGTAAACAAATGTTATATTTTTAATATGTAAGCAAAGTAAGCATTTCTTTTCAGATTCTGTCAAATAAATAATATTTTATTGGATTATACATAAAGTAAAGTAGTATTTTCATAGTCTAAAATTATCTACTTTAAGGCTTATAGGTTGCTGCTCCTTCTTTGGTAGTTGTAGACTAGATTTTAAAGACAATTTTATATTCTCCTACCTTATAATTAAATATATATATGTACATGCATACATATATCTATATCTATTGCCATTGTAAACAGAAATTTAAAATTTACTGTGATGAACCCTGGCTGTTTGGCTCAGTGGTAGAGCATCGGCCCAGTACATGAAAGTCTCGGGGTGGACTTTTTGTTAGGGCACACAGGAGAAGTGACCATCTGCTTCTCCACCTCTCCCCCCTCCTCTTCCCTCTCTCTCTCTCTCTCTCTCTCTCTCTCTCTCTCTTCCCCTCCCACAACTATGGCTACAAATGGTTCAAGCAAGTTGGCTCCAGGTGCTAAGGATGGCTCCATGGCCTCACGTCAGGTGCTGAAATAGCTAGGTTGCTGAGCAACAGAGCAGCTGCCCCAGATGGACAGTGCATCGCCCAGTAGGGGTCTTGCCAGGTGGATCCCAGTTGGAGTGCATGCAGGAGTCTGTCTCTCTGCCTCCCTGATTCTCACTTAAGAGAAAATTTTTAAAAATTAAAAACAGAAATAACATATGATCCAGCAATTTCACTTCTGGGTATATATCCAAAGGATATAAAAACAAGATCTCAAAAAGATATATGCAATCCCATAGTCATTGCAGTATTATTCATAATAGCTTAAGTGTCTGTCAACATATAAATGAATAAAGGAAATGTGGTGTGTACACATACACACACACAGCATGTACACACATGCACACACACACAGGAGAAAGTTAAGTATTTTTCTCTTGCTAGCGGAGCCCTGAAAATGGGAGGGTAGGGTGTGGAACTGAAATGTTTAAAGGACAGAGGTTTGAGGAATTCTTATCTGAAGAGAGACCTGGCCCTCACCTGCATGTCCCGCCCAGGAAGGACCTTACTGCAGAACGCCTGGGGAGCATGCCTCTCAGCACAGAGGTCAGCGCACGGCTCAGTGCCAGGCACTGCTGTCCCAGGAGAGTCATCTTGAGTCCAAGCGAGGCAACAGGTGTAACTGATGTCAGAGGACCAGGGCTGGGCCCAAGCCCCGCACAGCAGAGGAGCAACAGTCCTGACGACAACCTTGTGGACTTAGGCCCTATGCTTCTCCAGTTTCCAGGCACTATAAAAGCCTGGGATTCCGCTGTGATTCTAAAGGGAAGAACAGCTCTAATGACTGAGGGTGGGTTCACCAACAGGGAGGTGGAGAGCTGCTCAGAGCACATATTTTGCCAATTTAGAGAAGTAAAGGAACAGACACATTCCTTACTCTTTAGTGTTGTGACTAACTCAAGGCGACCTCACAGTATTCCGCATACAAATACATCATTGTTTTTTTCACAGGGCAAAGTAATGTTTCCTACTATGTTTCCAATATTCTTACTATTGATATCCAGGGCTTTTCTGGCTGCCCTGTTTGACTGATAACTGTGAATGGTCTTACAGAGACCGCCACTACCATTTCCTTATATTCGTAACCAGGAGCTCAGATCGCATTCTTACAAGTATGCTTTCACACCAGTTTCCCCTAACACATCACTTTAACACTTGTCAGAAATGAAGCTCATCTGTGATTTTTTTTTGCTCACACAAATGCTTCATGAGAATCCCTGGCAAACGGGCATTGCATCTTCTCAATTTACTTGAGTGAGCGTTTAGAAAAATGTCAGGGACTTCGGGACAGTTAGGAAATATATCATGTTGCTATCTCAGAGATGTGGCTGATCCTACGAACAGTGTGAAAGGAGGTGACATAGATGGCGGCAGTTGTAACGATAAAGTGTTTATTCTCTCCACTACAGTACATGTTTGGGGACGTGGGCTGAAAGGGGTGGAGGGGAGTGAGATTGTACCTCCCACTAAGTAAAGTGGCTTTCATAAAAATGTCTCTGTTGACTTGTAAAAAAAAAGCTCAGATAACTTCTCTTTAAAAAAAATGATCAATTTGTTAATTAAAAGTTAATTAATGTAGAGTTTTCAAAGCAGTGCCATGTTTTTTCATAACAATAAATATGACTGTAATGTAGTCTATTTGTAAAATCCTGAAAATAAAAGTCACTTTGTTTAATCCCAACACCAAGCATATTACCCTTCAAAGAGATATTCCAGACTTTCTCCTTAATAGTAAAGAAGTCACAAACATTTAAAAAGTTACTGAAAGTATTAATAATAGCTATGCACTTTCTGTATGCCTGGCACACTTATAAGTTCTCTACTCAGATGATCTCATTTAATCTTTACTAAAACTCTATGTGGTAGTGTTATTTATCCTCATTTTATAAATGTGGACACTAGCTCTCAGAGAGGTTAAGTAATTTGTTCCAAGTCACCCAGACTCAAGTGGCAGAGATGGGTTACAAATCCTGGCTCTCTCCATCTGTACTCTTAATTACCCAATACTAGCAATAAGTGATATAAAAATCAAGTGCTAGAGAAGTCTCTGAAATACTTTCCCTAAAGGAAAGGACTGTCAGACAAGCCTCTGAAGAACCCAGGCCCAATGCTGAACCCTGAAGGAGGGAGAATACAGAGCATGTGTCAAATTATTCCAGGGTGGGGGGGCTTTGGGAGCAAATGCACAGACAGAGAATATATTGTTCATCCAAAGAACCTGCAGTAGACAAGGATTTCTGACGGAGGCAACTCTATGACTCTGCATACCTCTGTCAACTTTCCTCTTGGAGACTCTTCTGATGTGTGGCCACATGTGGAGCACTGACCTGACTACAGCTTTCATTCGTCTTCTCCCTGACAGCCTTGGGTCCAAATTAGTAGAGTGTGTGTGGGAGTTGGGGGTGGGGTCACGTTTTCCCCTGAAGCCATACTGACACGTTTCTGCTGAGATGAGTAAGGTTCGCACCTCTATAGATTCATCTGGTAGAAGCAAGAGTGCATGTTGAGTATACAACGGACAGGAGGCGTGGCACTCCCCGAGGAATCCCAGCACCAGACCTAGTTTTGCTCTCTTTCTTTAGTAGAAAAAAAAATAGCATTCTTGTTTTAAGGATATGAAATAGCATACCAATCTGTTAAGAAAACATATTAGTTAGGAGACCTTTAAAAGTGCATTCCTTCAAGTGTGTGGGGGCAGCCTGAGGACACACGTGTGAGGCAGCCTGGTGCAGGGGAAAGAAACCTTCCAGGCTCTTCACTCCCCACAATAACTGACCATACTCCGCCTATCTTATGTTACAATGTTCATGCCTCATCCTTTCCGCTGCTCTATTACTTTCCTGGGAGGAAAATGAAGAACTGTGGCAGGAAAGTCAGGTATGTAGATTTCAGACTCAGATCTTCCCTTACAGCCTGATGAAGAGCTCTATTTAAATGTGTGGGAAACATAAAATCAAGGCAATAATGATATTTTGAAAGATAGGTTCCTTTTTTCTTGACCGTATTCTCCTGTCTGTCCCCTACTAAATTGCGTGATCATGTACAGGGCAGATTGTGTCTTAAATTCCTCATGTCTAAAGTGAGAGTGGAAAAAGCAGTAAAAAAATTCCAGTTCTAAAGGTCTATTATCCATCCACAGTTCACCCTTTCACCCTAGTACCAGGAACCAGGTACCAAACCAGAAGAGCAGACTCTAAGATTATCTGACCTTAAGGAGCATATCATCAAGTTGGTAAATAAAACAGTTGCTCATTCATTCAGTAGGTATTGATTGAACAATACTAGAGGTGTGCAGATCTGCATGTGACATGGTACTTGATTCTGGGTGGGGACAGAGTGGCCTATAGGAACGCTTTCCTCTTGGATTTTATGGCTTAGTGGGGAGCACAGTTACTAAAAAAATAAGGATCACAATAAAATCTGATGAGTATTATTATAGGGGAGAATGTCTCAAACAGGTCTAACTGGGAAGAGAAAATCCCCATGGGATACATGTTAAAGACAGATCCCTGGGCCTTACCCAAACCCTAGAAATCAAAACCTTCTCAAAAGTACATCATATATTTTTTTAACTAATGATTTTCATTAGGCAAGTATGGAAAACATAGTAATCAAGAATTAGTAGGACAAATACCCAGAAGCGAGGTTGCTGAATCAGATGGTAGTTCTAGTTCCCATGTTTTGAAGAACACCACACTGTTTTTCATAGTGGCTGCACCAATTTGCAATCTTACCAACAATGGACAAGTGCTCCCCTTTATCCACTTCCTTGACCATACTTATTTGTTCATTTATTGATGATAGCCATTCTGACAGATGTGAGTTAATATCTCATTGTGGTTTCAATTTGCATTTCTCTGATGACTAGTATCATTGCCCATCTTTTCATATGTCTACTGGCCACCTGTAGACACCTCTTTGGAGAAATGCTTATTCAGGTCCTCTTCCCATTAATCAAATTGTTTGTTTGGGGGTGTTAAATTGCATGAGTTCTTTATATATTTTGTATATTAACCTCTTATTGGATGTATCAATGAAGAATATCTTCTTTCATCCAGTGGGTTGTCTTTTTGTTTTGTTGATGTTTTCTTTTTCCCGTGCAAAAACTTTTTAGTTTAATACAGTCCCATTTGTTCATTTTTTGTTTGTTTCATTTGCTCAAGGAGATGTACCCGACAATATATATATAATATATATATATATATTACTAAGAGTGATGCCAAAGAGTTTACTGTCCATATTTTCTTCTAGAAGTTTTATGGCTTGGGATCTTACATGTAAGTCTTTAATCCATTTTGAGTTCAGTCTTTTTTGTAAGGCTTTTAAAAAATTTAATTTAGAAATTGAATTTAATGGGGTGATGATCAATAAGAGTACATAGGTTTCAGGTACATTTCTGTAGCATTTGAACTGTTGGTTGTATTGTGTGCCCATCACTCAGTCAAATCATTTTCCATCACCGTGTATTTGTCCCTTTTTATTCCTCTTCCCCTTCACCCCCCTCAACCTGGTAAACATTCCACTTTTACCTGTGTCCATGAGTCTCAATTCTATATCCTACCTATGTAGGGTATATATTTATCCCTCTTCACTTCCCCCCATTGGTAACTACTTCACTTGAGTTTATTCTTTTATGTGGTATAAGAAAAGATACATGCATCCTATGTTCACTGCAGCATCATTTTCAATAATCAACATAGGGAAGCAACCTCAGTGTCCATCAATAGATGAGTGGATAAAGAAAATGGGTACATATACAGGGTGAGATATAATTCAGCCATAAAAAAAGAATGAAGTCTTACCATTTGAGACAACATGGATAGGCCTAGATGGAATTATGCTAAGTAAAATAAGTCAGACAAAGACAAATACCATATGATTTTCCTCATATGTGAAATCTTAAAAAACCACAATAAATGAACAAACAAAACAGAAACAAACTCATAGCTACAGAGAACAAACTGATGGTTGCCAGATAGAAGAGAGGTTAGGGGGATGGGGGAAAAAAGTGAAGAGATTAAGAAGCAAAATTGGTAGTTACAAAATAGTCACAGGGATGTAAAGTAGAGAATATGGATATAGTCAACAATATTGTAATAATTATGTGTGATGTCAGATGGGTACTACACTTACTGGAGGTATCACTTCGTAAATTATATAAATGTCTAACCACCCTGTTTTATACATGAAACTAATATAATATTGAATGGAAACTGTAATTGAATTTTAAAAAAAAAGAATGAATAGGACATTATGGAAACTCAGATCTCCATGAAACAATCAGTAACAGATAATCTGAGATTAAGTATATATTGGAGAGCCATGTATCAGAGTGGGCTATGGAGACACACTACTAAGGGTTCCACCTCAGCATCACCACCAAAAATGGAAAAAATAATAATAATGCCTTAGGATTGTTGTGACGATTAAGTGAGATAACTTAAGTAAGGTTAAACTATAAAAGAGCACAGTTATAGAACCAGAAGGTAAATCATGAATCATAAGAGATTCACTATATGGTCCATAAAGCTTCACTGTTCTCCCAACTTGGACAATGTAATAAAGATAATGAGTAATTGCCAGATAAATAAATAAGCAAACAAATAAATAAAAATGAAAGTAGTTCTGTTTCTTCTATAGAAGCCTAATAGGGAAAAGGGAGAGTTAGGATGAAATCCAGACCACACTATAATCAAAAGGGAAGTCTTTCACGCAAGAGATAGTACGTATGTTGATCCTAAAGCTAGAAAAAGAGAGAGGAGATAAAATGAGAGGTACAATGAAAGTCAAAGATACAAGGTTGCTCAGTTTGTATGAATATAAAACCTGGAGTACAGCCCTAGTTCTGCCACTAATTAGCTATGCACTTTGGGGTAAACTAGTTAATTAGAATGTGCCTAAATTATTCCCCTATGATATTATGGGGTTTTCAAAATTACATTATAGTTATAATTTTATATATATTCTATATTTCAATCATTTTCATAGCCCTATTTAAAAATTCAGATGGGAACTGCAATACATACAGGAATCCACTAGATGGTAATATAGAGCTTTGTAAATGGATGTCTCTTCAGAGAAACTGAAAATGTGTAATAAACAAAAGTATATCTCAGGTTCTCCAGAAACACAGAGAGACGAGACTAATTTATTATTCCTCATACTGAGGTCATTATTGAAATTTATAAAGAGAAAGCAGATGTTTTAACCCCTTTATTTTATATCTAAATAAAAGTATTATTTGGAAGGCCCTTAAACACCTCTTAGGTGTTATGTTTTATACGTCACTAATACAAATACTGATAAATACTTTAAAAATGCAATGTTGAAGGGCCTCTCTTCAGATACAAAACTGTAGCTTTTAAAAATTGGAATATGTAATTTATAGCACAACTGAAGACACTGACCAACGATTGTGTTTTAGTAAAATGTTACAGTATGTTATTTAAGTCTTGAAATCAATCCAACCATTACAGACTCCATGCCAATAAATTATCCTACTTTAAAGTGACTTTGGCAACAGAAAAGAAGTAAATTCATGACAGAGACCTTTAAAATTAGTTTTTTTTATTTGCTTATAATTATATAATAAATATTTCAATCCTTTCTACATTATTACCTCACAATGTACTAGAAAAGAAACTATATTGTTACTGTGGTAGAGCTGATATTTAAGAAAAGGTAACTTACTTTCAAGATGTACTAAGCAGTAATTTTATTCCTCAGATAACAATTTCTATTACACTTCTAAATCTATGATCTATAAACCATATTTATTACCAGCTTTCTTTCTAACAGCGGCATAAAAGGCCATTTCTCAATCAAAGCCAATGTCAACATTAGTCATGCAACAAAGTCAAAAGCTCCAGACATGTCAATATCCATAGCCATTCCCACATCACCCAAAGCCTTGCCCACCATCTCCGGGCTCTGCTTTATTATTCATGGCTTCAAGGCAAGATGCGGTATCCTAGAAGTCAATGACTTTAATGTGCCAGGCTCAGTCAGACAAAACGAAAGACAGGAGAATACTCAGTGAAACCTGGCATAGGTAGAGACAAAGCAAAACCATAGAAAAGCTTTCCTTAAGAATCCAGGTACTGACCTGTGGTGGCGCAGTGGATAGTGTCGACCTGGAAATGCTGAGGTCGCCGGTTCAAAACCCTGGGCTTGCCTGGTCAAGGCACATATGGGAGTTGATGCTTACTGCTCCTCCCCCCTTCTCTCTCTATCTCTCTCCCTCTTTCTCTCCTTTCTAAAATGAATAAATAAAATTTAAAAAAAAAAAGAAATGTTTTGCCTGACCTGTGGTGGCACAGTGGATAAAGCGTTGACCTGAAAATGCTGAGGTTGCCGGTTCAAAACCCTGGGCTTGCCTGGTCAAGGCACATATGGGAGTTGATGCTTCCAGCTCCTTCCCCTTTCTCTCTCTCTCTGTCTCTCTCTCCTCTCTCTCCCTCTCTGTCTCTCTCTCTCCCTCTCTCTGTCCTCTCTAAAAATGAATAAATAAAATAAAAAATAAAAAGGATACAGAAGAACCCAGGTAATAAGGAAATCTATAGAGACAGTCGATGGCAGTTTGTTTAGGATCAGGGGCAGAGATGGAGATGGAGGGATGAAGGTGATAGCTTCAGGATATGGGGTTTCTTTTTGGGGTGATTAAAATGGTCCAAAATTGAGTGTGAGGACGGTCGCATATATTGGTGAATATGATATATTAAATATCATTGAAATGTACATTTTAAATAAATGAATTGTATCATAACTGAATTATATCTTAAGGCAGTTTTCAAAAAAAGACAGGGGAGCCAGGTAACAGGTGAGCCAGGAAATCCCGAGCAGGGGGGAACATGAGACTCTCCCTCAGGTAACAGGTGAGCCAGGAAATCCCGAGCAGGGGGGAACGTGAGACTCTTCCTCAAGACCAGTCTGAGATGAGATTTGCCAGGGGTTCACATAGTCGCTGCTTGTGTCATAAAAATCTTTCTCCAAGACGGCCACAAAGAAATTGCTCTTATAGTAGGCCAAACTACTGCATATCCACCAAAATTATTTACTTCTTTTTTTATTATTATTTGGTGAGAGAAAGGGAGTTAGTGAGGCAGACTCCCCCATGTGCCCTGACGGGGATCCACTTGGCGACCCCATCTAGGACTGATGCTTAAGTAATGAGCTAGTTTTAGTTCCTGAGGCTGTGGCGTTCATTCTGAAGGAGCTATCCTCCGTGACTGGGGCCACACAGGAATCAACTGAGTCACTGGCTGCTCAGAAGGAGAGAAGGAGTGGGAAGAAGCACATGGTCGCTTCTGTGTTCCCTGACTGGGAATCGAACCTGGGATGTCCATATGCTGGACTGAAGCTCTATCCATTGAGCCACCCACCAGGGCCAATTATTTACTTCTTAAAGGCAAGAGCAATAAGAAATTTGTTCAACTTTTAACTGACTAAGGAAAACCATTCTATGGATTTCGGTTTAACCAAGACTAATTACCCTGAACCAGACCATTGTATCAGTTTGTAACAAACACGCAAATCAATAGCATCCACACTATACCCTTTGCTAAGAGAGTCAAACTGAATTCATGTTCTTTCAAAGAAACGCCATTCCCTGAAGTAAACAGCACAGGCTGTGACTCACAGTTGGCGATGTCGCCTTGAAGCTGCAGAATCTGAGGAACCGGCATTGTGAGGACAACAATATCAAACTGCTCAGGGAAGCCTGTTTCCTTGAACACTTCCCACTTGTCATTTCTCAGGTTGATGTGGGTCACACATTGTCTGAAACAGATATCAGCACCTGTTCCAAAAGCAAAACCCTGGTCACATAAGCAGAATTTTTCATACGAATAAAGGGGGAGAGGAGTCTCCAGCTGGATCTATTCGGGTGAAGAAAATGATGCAAATTGTCCTCTCCAGCCCCTGGGGTTCACTTTCTTGACTTTCTTTCTCATTCAGTGGGAATTCCTCTTTCTGGTACTCTTGGACCTGCTGATCAATGCCTGCTCTGATGAAAAAGAACTATTACGATGAATAATAACAGTAACAATAGCTATTTTTTAATAAGTATCTGCGATATGCCAAGACTATGCAAAGCTCTTGATATACATCACACCAATTAATTTCACAGCTAAGAAGACAGATTCAGAAATACTATGCCATAATTTAAAGCTACATCCATCTGACTTTGAAGCTCATTATCTTGTAGAGCATGTTACATTTTAGTAAAGGTGTTAATTCTTCTCTCTAGTAATTATAAGAAAGAGCAGTATTTCCTATTAAAAAATTATTATTCTCTATTAAACCTTAGAAATGTCCCTGTAAGAAATGTTTACCTGAAACCTATGTACACTTATTGATCAATGTCACTCCATTAAATTTAATTTTCTAAGTAAAATTTTTTAAAAAGAGAGAGAAATCTAAGTCTTCATCAATAGGTCAATTATCTTTAAGAAGAATTAAGAGAAATACAATCTAGACTATCCTTTCATTGCATTTTCTTCTTTGCATTTATCACAAAGGTAGGTAAATAATTATCTGAATAATTATTTGATTAATATTTTCTTCCCTCTTAATCTGTAATAAATGTTTTGTTTCTATACATAGCAGATAGCACATATGGTATAGTACTTGGCACAGACTTGGTATTTAATCAATATTTGTTTAAAACAGCAATTTTCAACCTTTTTCATCTCATGGCACAATCAAGTAATTACTAAAAATTCTGTGGCATACCAAAAAATATTTACCACTGTCTCCGCAGCACATAATATTTAATAAAAATTCTAAAACATGCAGATAGCTGTAAAGATAACAAAATATTAAGAAGGTTAAAACATTTTACAAATTAAATGTGTTTCTATTATATTTATATTCTTTCTCAATTTTAAGTAGAAAATCTAAATTTACTTTTCTACTATAATTTCTCACAATTAGATTGTAGGGAGCAGCAGTTCAGAACTGATCAGATGAAACGTGAAGAGACGTGAACAATATGTAACTAAATGTGCTACTTGAAAGAGAGAGGTTAGATAGATGGATGATAGACTTATTATAAACATGGTCCAAACATGTCATGGAATAATTTATGTAAAAAATCCCATGTGTATATTTTTAAAGAATAAATATAAAGATATATGAATAGCTAAATAGAGACAGTCATGTAGATTAATAGATAGATGCATAAACATTTTTCTGGAAGTATGCACTGGAAACCGTTATTTATGATTCCTTTAGGGCAGGGGTCAGGAAACTTTTTGGCTGAGAGAGCCATGAACACCACATATTTTAAAATGTAATTTCATAAAAGCCATACAACAACCCGTGTATGTCACGCATTATCCAATAAAAATTTGGTGTTGTCCTGGAGGACAGCTGTGATTGGCTCCAGCCACCCGCAACCATGATCATGAGTGGTAGGAAATGAATGGATTGTAATACAAGAGAATGCTTTATATTTTTAACGTTATTTTTTTTTTTATTATTAAAGATTTGTCTGCAAGCCAGATGCAGCCATCAAAAGAGCTCATGAGCCATAGGTTTCTGACCCCTGCTTTAAGGGAAGAAAACTAGCTATTGAGTGGCGAATAAGAGAACATGTACTTGTTTTTTTTATAACTGTCTCTATAGGATTAATATTTAATTATGTGTATAACTTTCATTTTAAAATGCTAATATTAAAAGAAAGTAGAGAAAATCTTCTTCCCACCTGATTCTTTCAAGTAATGCTTAATGATTGAAGAAACTCCTTGAGGTGCCACAAAGTTAAAGTCTCCTTCTTTCACCACCATTCCTTCAATAGGAGAGGTCAGAGGCTTCAAAATGCCGTGAGCTAACAGCTCATCATAAAAACTGCAATAAATCAGTATATATAACATAATTATACAATATCATTAGCTCCAACATACCACATTCTCTTACAAGAATTCTTAGAGATTATAATACCAAATAACTAGAAATTATCAGATGATTATCTTAACATATGTTTTGTGTTAACAAAATTTATAATTCAGGCGAAGAACAGAAGTGTTTTGAAAATCCATAAATCTTTTGCTGACACTAACCAATGGCCTATTTTCCTGTACATTTCAAAAAACTAGTCAGTGAAGATAAACAGAAAGGTATTTAGTACACCAGTTTTAAATTGGTTAAGACTGACTTCCATCACAGCAATTGTGTCCTCTTCCTCAACACCGACATAGTAATTCATATTTATTGAGCCTTTATTATGTTCCATATGATATCTCATCTGACTTTCACAACAACACTATGAGGCATGTATTAGACGTTTCCCATTTTACTTAGGTAAACCTTTTATTGCTAATACCATCAAAAATGATATCATAATTTCACCATATTACAGGAAGCAAAGTTGAACCCTGTTAAAAACGGATGGTTTATGTTTTTACATCATACAGCCAGCAAGAAGTCTTCCAGCCCTCGCTGACTCACCTTTGGTGTATTTGGGCAGAGCGGGGCGTGCATGTGATGTACTGGGCCCCCAGGTCCACTGTGCTCTGCGGGTCACGAGGACTGCTGGTGGTGGTCATTCTTCCCCCTTGAATGAAAATGTCTGTGCATTAGAATGGACCTCTTGTTATTAATGTTGTTAACTCCCTGTTACTGCAGATGGCTTACTTTGAAGCTTTATTAGAAAACACTTGTCTTTCAAGTTGAAGGTTTTGTCAGCCAACACTGGCAGGCAGTAGTTGAGACAACTTGATCACTGATTGTGAGGTATTTTTCGGAAAGGATACATGACTGACGCCGTAGTGTGCAACACTCTGGTGTGTACAGTCACTAATCTGAATGAAAGGAATGAATGAAGTAAACTAATACATGAAATGTCAGAATCAATCAGTCAAGGAATTGCTTTCACTCTTCCAGTCAGGATTCAGGAGAAGAACAGGATTCTGCAAACTAGATCTTCCAAAAATCTCGGTCAATGCGTATTCGGGGATCCTCATAATCTGGAGAGCCGCCAAGGCACAGGCACAAGACGGAACTCCACTTAGCGACAGCGGCAGGCCGGGGCAGGCAAGCTCTGCGCAGGAGTCCGTCCAGGCCGCTCAGGCCCCGCACCCAGCGCGCGGGCGGGTCGGCCCCCCACCGCGCCCCTCTCGGGCTCTCCCCGGCGGCGGAAGTCCGGCCCACGTGACGAGGCGCGGCTGCGCAGCCTGGCCCGCGCCGGACCCGAGCCGCGGCGTGCCCGTCAGCCTTTCGCCCGTGGGGCCCGCGGCGCCTCAGAAGCCGGCGTGCACGCGGCCTTTGGGTTCCCGCGTTTCGGCCATACGACGACCCACCTGAGTCCCCAGCCTTGTCCCACACAGCGAGGTGTAAAGGACAGGTCGTCTCCCTCCTCAAGAGCGCTGCGCACAAGCTTCCCGTCAGCCCGGCACCCACGATGAGCACCCGCGCCATGCCGGTGTCTCCGTGGCGACGCTGGCCGGCTGCGCTGGACCCTGAGCAGTCCCGCCGGCCGGCCGGCAGGGGGCGGGGAAGAGGCGCCCGCAGCTGACGGGCAGGTCCGCCTGGGAGTGAGCTGCAAATTTGGGCTGCCCCTTTGGTATCTGAATGAGGAGGCTGGGGCAGATCCTCATTGCTTTTTTAATCTGTTCTGCGGTTTTCCATTATCTCCTACTTCTTCATTTCTATTAAAAGTTTGATCATTTTGCACAATCAGACCTAAAACCTCATAATCATCTTCAATAGCTTCTCTTTTTTCACCCTTCATATCTGTCCTCTGATCTTTTTTACCTCTTTTCCCTTGTAATTCAGTATCATGTGGTTGTACATAAGAAAAGCCCATCTTCCACTAGAAATGTACTAAAATGCCTGTTTTACTGCATTCTTGTCAACTGGACATTTAGCGTTTTGAAAAGTAGTCACCAACAGATTAACCGTTACTTAAATTCAAGCAGTCATTAGTTCTTAACCAAATTATTACAATAGCTTTTTAACTGGTCTCCCTACTCTTGTGTGTGTTCTGCACCAAGCTTTTAGATCAAACCACGATCCTCAAAAAGCTTCAGTAACTCTCAATTTTATACAAAATCATTGCTTGGCATAAAATGCATTCAGTGATATTTCTCCAATCTGTTTCTATCTTATTTGATAACCTTCATATATCCTGGGCTATAGCTAAATTATTTTATCTTCATCGAACATATGCTCAGATTTTCCACTTATCTGTGGAAGTGGTAAATCGTTGCTTATGCTCATGAACTTTTGACCTGTGTTTCCTGGAGTTGTGAATTTGCATTAATTCTTCACTCTCTTTTTCTTTTCCCCTATGATCAACAATATATTCTTTACAAAGTTAAGCAGAATGTTGTGACCTTTGAATACAGGTAGCCATAGTGGCTCATGATTTCTCATAATTTCAGTACTTAGGGATTCCCCATTCCCAACCTCCAGAATGGGTTATATAACTATAGAGTTATTAGTTCATGGTTGGCTACTCGTGTATCTTTCAGGGAGAGCTGGGAATGGCTAGATGACCTAGAGAAAGTAGGATTGAGAGAGATAGACTTATATTTACTCTTCCTTGTCACCTTGACCTTTTCCCTTCTTTTCTATTCCTGATATTTGCAAGGCTAGCTCCTTCTGATCATCATCCACTCAAGCTTAGGAGTCACCTAAAAGGGACCTTCTCTATTTACTTTACCTAAAACAGCCACCCAGTGACTCTCTATTCCATTAACCTGTTTTATTTTCTTAATAACAATCACTTTTGGAAATTATCTTGCTTTTATACCTATTTACTTATTTATTGCTTATTTATTATCTTTTTCCTACTAGAACTGAAGAACAAAAAAGGCAGACACATTGTCATATTCCATACAGTATTCCTGGCATCTAGAATCAAAATTAGAATTCTCAGAAACTGAGAGTTCACTCTCTGTTGGCCTAGAAGATATACAAGCTTTTGAAGGATAATACTTAAAGTAAGATAGGCTGAATGGTAATTCAGTTGGTATCCAATATTAAATATCCTTTCTCATACGGTGATTTTAATGGTATAATATGACTGTAATAATATAAAATATGCCAGTCAGCAAAGGATATCGACCAGTGTGATGCCCAGCTCTGTCTTCACTTAACTGTGTTATCGATAACTTAGATAATCATTGATGGCATATCTAACAGGTTTAGATGGTATAAAAGCAAGATGAATAGTTCCTTGGAGATATTGTAAAATCAAGATTTTAAAGTATTTCAATATGCAGCAACTGAAAGAAATTTAACCAAAAGAAAATTGGATAAAAATATTCAAAGTTTTACCTTTGTGTTTAAAAAAATAATTTTACAGAATCAAGGAAAGAAGGCTTAGAATTTTGGTTGACCCTATTTTACAGTATATTACAGGTGCCAAAACAAAGAGTAAATATGAACCTATGCCATGATAACTGAATTATAGTGTACAGAACAAGAGAGGTGATAATCTCACACTTTAGACTGGCCAGATCACATCTAAAATACAGATACCAGTAGAATACTATAATAAAATATGGTCTAGATCCCATATTTTGAAAAGGATCATTCAGAAATTGGTGCCATTCCAACAAAAGGTGACCAGATTGGCAAGCAGACTTGAAGTTATCTTATTTGCACAGGTAAAGAGGATAGAGATTTCTAGCCTAGAGAAGACTTCTGGGAAACATAAAGCCTATCTTCAAATATGTGAAAGACCCTAAGGGAGAAAATTAATTAAACATTTTCAGTATATAAAACAACTGATGAAAACTACAAGAAAGTGGATCCTGTCTTTAATAATAATGCATTTAAGTAATAATTTTAAATAGATACATCTAAGAATGAAGCAGATTTCCCCAAGAAGTAGTTTTCCCTGTTCAGAAGCCTTCAAACAAAAATGGGATGAATATTTAATGGGAGATATCGCAAAAAGAATTGAAGTCTTTTATAGAACAGCAGTCCCCAAACTGGGGCACATATAAGTAAATGAAGATTTCCCAAATGGTAGCCAACTATAATTTTAAGGGATTCAACTTCTGAAGATACACTTTATTAGTATTTCTGTAAAAGCTTTGTCATCAACAGATTCTCCTTTTCCACCTAACCTTTCACAAGTGCTCTTTTGTAACTTTTTTTTTTTATAAATTTTTATTAATGTTAATGGGATGACATTAATAATTCAGGGTACATATATTCAAAGAAAACATGTCTAGGTTATCTTGTCACCAAATTATGTTGCATACCCCTCGCCCAGAGTCAGATTGTCCTCCGTCATCCTCTATCTAGTTTTCTCTGTGCCCCTCCCCCTCCCCCTAAATCTCTCCCTCCCCAACCCTGGTAACCACCACACTCTTGTCCATGTCTCTTAGTCTCGTTTTTATGTTCCACCAATGTATGGAGTCATGTAGTTCTTGTTTTTTTCTGATTTACTTATTTCACTCCGTATAATTTTATCAAGATCCCACCATTTTGCTATAAATGATCTAATGTCATCATTTCTTATGGCTGAGTAGTATTCCATAGTGTATATGTGCCACATCTTCTTTATCCAATCTTCTATTGAAGGGCTTTTTGGTTGTTTCCATGTCTTGGCCACTGTGAACAGTGCTGCTATGAACATGGGGCTACATGTGTCTTTACGTATCAATGATTCTGAGGTTTGGGGGTATATACCCAGTAGAGGGATTGCTGGGTCATAAGGTAGTTCTATTTGCAGTTTTTTGAGGAACTACCATACTTTCCTCCATAGTGGTTGTACTACTTTACATTCCCACCAACAGTGTATGAGGGTTCCTTTTTCTCCACAGCCTCTCCAACATTTGTTATTACCCGTCTTGTTGATAATAGCTAATCTAACAGGGGGAGGTGGTATCTCATTGTAGTTTTGATTTGCATTTCTCTAATAACTAATGAAGCTGAGCATCTTTTCATATATCTGTTGGCCATTTGTATTTCTTCCTGGGAGAAGTGTCTGTTCATGTCCTCTTCCCATTTTTTTATTGGATTGTTTGTTTGTTTGTTGTTGAGTTTTATGAGTTCTTTGTAAATTTTGGATATTAGGCCCTTATCTGAGCTGTCGTTTGAAAATATCAGTTCCCATTTAGTTGGCTGTCTGTTTATTTTGATATCAGTTTCTCTTGCTGAGCAAAAACTTTTAATTCTGATGTAGTCCCATTCATTTATCTTTGCCTTCTCTTGCCATTGGAGTCAAGTTCATAAAATGTTCTTTAAAACCCAGATCCATGAGTTTAGTACCTATGTCTTCTTCTATGTACTTTATTGTTTCAGGTCTTATATTTAGGTCTTTGATCCATTTTGAATTAATTTTAGTACACGGGGACAGGCTGTAGTCGAGTTTCATTCTTTTGCATGTGGCTTTCCAGTTTTCCCAACACCATTTGTTGAAGAGGCTTTCTTTTCTCCACTTTGTGTTGTTGGCCCCTTTATCAAAGATTATTTGACCATATATATGTGGTTTTATTTCTGGGCTTTCTATTCTGTTCCATTGGTCTGAGTGTCTATTTTTCTGCCAATACCATGCAGTTTTGATTATTGTGGCCCTATAATATAATTTAAAGTCAGGTATTGTAATGCCCCCAGCTTCATTCTTTTTCCTTAGGATTGTTTTGGCTATTCGGGGGTTTTTATAGTTCCATATAAATCTGATGATTTTTTGTTCCATTTCTTTAAAAAATGTCATAGGAATTTTGATGGGAATTGCATTAAATTTATATATTACTTTGGGTAATATGGCCATTTTAATTATATTTATTCTTCCTATCCAAGAACAAGGAATATTTTTCCATCTCATTGTGTCTTTTTCTATTTCTCTTAGCAATGCCTTGTAGTTTTCTTTATATAGGTCCTTTACATTCTTTGTTATGTTTATTCCTAGGTACTTTATTTTTTTTGTTGCAATCATGAAGGGGATTATTTTTTTGAGTTCGTTTTCTAATATTTCATTGTTGGCATATAGAAAGGCTATGGACTTCTGTATGTTAATTTTGTATCCTGCGACCTTACTGTATTGGTTTATTGTTTCTAGTAATCTTTTTGTGGAGTCCTTTGGGTTTTCGATGTATAGGATCATATCAGCAAAAAGTGATACGTTTACTTCTTCTTTTCCGATATGGATGCCTTTTATTTCTTTGTCTTGTCTGATTGCTCTGGCCAGAACTTCTAGCACCACGTTAAATAAGAGTGGAGAGAGTGGACACCCCTGTCGTGTTCCTGATTTAAGGTGGAAAGTCCTCAGTTTTACGCCATTTAATATGATGTTGGCTGATGGTTTATCATATATGGCCTTTATTATGTTGAGATATTTTCCTTCTATACCCATTTTGTTGAGAGTCTTAAACATAAATTTGTGTTATATTTTATCGAAAGCCTTTTCTGCATCTATTGATAAGATCATGTGGTTTTTGTTCTTTGTTTTGTTGATATGGTGTATTACGTTAACTGTTTTATGTATGTTGAACCATCCTTGAGATTCTGGGATGAATCCCACTTGATCATGATGTATTATTTTTTTAATATGTTGTTGTATTCAATTTGCCAGTATTTTGTTTAGTATTTTAGCATCTGTATTCATTAGAGATATTGGTCTGTAGTTTTCTTTCTTTGTGCCATCCTTGCCAGGTTTTGGTATGAGGGTTATGTTGGCCTCATAAAATGTGTTTGGAAGTATTGCTTCTTCTTCAATTTTTTGGAAGACTTTGAGTAGAATAGGAACCAAGTCTTCTTTGAATGTTTGATAGAATTCACTAGTATAACCATCAGGGCCTGGACTTTTATTTTTGGGGAGGTTTTTAATAGTTTTTTCTATTTCCTTCCTGCTGATTGGTCTGTTTAGGCTTTCTGCTTCTTCATGACTCAGTTTAGGAAGGTTGTATTGTTCTAGGAATTTATCCATTTCTTCTAGATTGTTGTATTTGGAGGCATATAGTTTTTCATAGTATTCTACAATAATTCTTTGTATATCTATGATGTCTGTGGTGATCTCTCCTCTTTCATTTTGGATTTTATTTATTTGAGTCCTGTGTCTTTTTTCCTTGGTGAGTCTTGCCAAGGGTTTGTCGATTTTGTTGATCTTTTCAAAGAAACAGCTTCTTGTTTTATTGATTTTTTCTATAGTTTTTCTGTTCTCTATTTCATTTATTTCTGCTCTGACTTTTATTATCTCCTTTCTTCGGCTGGTTTTGGGTTGTCTTTGTTCTTCTTTTTCTAGTTCCTTAAGGTGTGAAGTTAAGTGGTTTACTTTGGCTCTCTCTTGTTTGTTCATATAGGCCTGAAGTGATATGAACTTTCCTCTTATTACTGCTTTTGCTGCATCCCAGAGATTCTGATATGTCGTATTTTCACTTTTATTTGTCTGTATATATCTTTTGATCTCTGCGCTTATTTCTTCTTTGACCCATTCATTTTTTAGAAGTATGTTGTTTAGTTTCCACAATTTTGTGGGTTTTTCCCCCTCTTTTTTACAGTTGAATTCTAGTTTCAAGGCTTTATGATCAGAGAATATGCTTGGCACAATTTCAATTTTTTTAAATTTGCTGATATTGTCTTTGTGGCCCAACATATGGTCAATTCTTGAGAATGTTCCATGTACACTAGAGAAAAATGTATACTCTGTCGCTTTGGGATGAAGTGTCCTGTAGATGTCTATCATATCCAGTTGTTCTAGAATTTCATTTAAGGCCACTATATCTTTATTGATTCTCTGTTTGGATGACCGATCTAGAGCCATCAGCGGTGTATTGAGGTCTCCAAGTATGATTGTATTTTTGTCAGTTTTTGTTTTAAGGTCAATAAGTAGCTGTCTTATATATTTTGGTGCTCCTTGGTTTGGTGCATATTTTTAAGGATTGTTATGTCTTCTTGATTCAGTGTCCCCTTAATCATTATGAAATGACCATTTTTGTCTCTGAGTACTTTTTCTGTCTTGTAGTCAGCATTATTAGATATGAGTATTGCTACACCTGCTTTTTTTGGGGTGTTGTTTGCTTGGAGTATTGTTTTCCAGCCTTTCACTTTGAATTTGTTTTTATCCTTGTTGCTTAGATGAGTTTCTTGTAGGCAGCATATAGTTGGATTTTCTTTTTTAATCCATTCTGCTACTCTGTGTCTTTTTATTGGTAAGTTTAATCCATTTACATTTAGTGTAATTATTGACACTTGTGGGTTCCCTATTGCCATTTTATAAATTGCTTTCTGTTAGTTTTGTATCTTGTTTGATTCTTCTCTTTTGTTTTTCTATTGTTTGTTTTTGTTTGTATTCCATACTTCTTTCCTCTGTTGCTACCTTTTTTAAGTCAAGTGTTTTTGTGGTGGTTTTTTCAAGGGTGGTTACCATTAAGTAATGAAAAGGGTACCTACCATATTCATTGTAGTACCCTTTCTTGTGAGTATTTCTGCGCTTCATCGTCCTTTGCTACTGTTAATCTTCATCCTTTCTCCCCCTTTTTTTTTCTTTTGTTGTCACAGTTTAAGTTTGGTTTTATTGTTTTCTTGGTGGAGCTGTTACTTGTGGTTATGTTTTCTTTTGTTCTTTGAATCTGGTTGGAAAACCCCCTTTAGTATTTCCTGGAGTGGGGGCTTTCTGCTGATAAATTCTCTCATCTTTTCTGTATTTGTGAATATTTTTATATCTCCTTCGTACTTGAAGGATAGCTTTGATGGGTATAGTATTCTTGGCTGAAAGTTCCTCTCTTTCAGGGCTTTAAATATTGGGGTCCACTCTCTTCTAGCTTGTAGAGTTTCTGCTGAGAAATCTGATGATAATCTAATAGGCCTTCCTTTATATGTTGTATTCTTCTTTTCCCTGGCTGCCTTGAGAATTTTTTCTTTGTCATTGGTTTGTGTCATCTTCATTATGATGTGCCTTGGAGTGGGTTTGTTGTGGTTAAGAAAACTCGGTGTTCTGTTTGCTTCTTGAATTTGAGGCTTTAATTCTTTCCACAGGCTTGGGAAGTTCTCATCTATTATTTGTTTGAGTATATTCTCCATTCCATTTTCTTTCTCTTCTCCCTCTGATATACCTATTATTCTTATGTTATTCTTTCTGATGGAGTCAGACAATTCCTGTAGGGCTTTCTCATTTTTTATTATTTTTGAGTCTCTTTCTTCTTCTCTCTGTTGTGCCTCAAGTTGTTTGTCTTCTATTTCACTGATCCTGTCTTCTATCTGGGCTGTTCTATTAGCTAAGCTTGTTACCTCGTTTTTCAGCTCGTGAATTGAGTTTTTCATTTCTGTTTGATTTGTTTTTATAGTTTCAATTTCCTTGGTAATATATTCTTTGTGATCGTTGAGTTGTTTTCTGATTTCCCTAAATTGCCTTTCTGTGTTTTCTTGTATATCTCTGAGTATTTTTAAGATTTCTATTTTAAATTCTCTGTCATTTGGCTCCAAGGCTTCCAATATGTTAAATCTTTTCTCCATAGATTTTTCCACATCTATTTGTGTTACCTCTCTGTCTTTTGTATCCATAATGTTCGATTTCCTTTTTCTTATTGGCATCTGAAGGTGGTCTTGATGATAGTGTTAATTGGAATTAATAAAAAATAAAAAGGAAAAAAAAAGAAAAAAGAAAAACACTCCACAAAAAAAAGTAATAATTTATTATTTCCCCCTTTTTTCTTTCTTCTCTTCCCCTCCTCTCACCTCCTTAGGGAAATATCGTGCTCACCTGTGAATTATATTATGCTAAATGGAACAAAAACTGCCTATAATGGAGGGCCTAGTTTGGGGTGAAGAGTTCAAGGGGCAAAAAAGGGAGTAGGGACCTATTAAATACAAAAAAAAAGGGGGGGGGGAGAAAATCTTAGACAAGCATAAAATGATTTGCTTGTAAGTGATGGTCGACTAAGAGATATAATGAGAGGGATGAGAGGGAAACAGAAAAAAAGGAGAGAAAAAACAATAATTAAAAAATAAAAAAATAAAAATAAAAATAATAAGTAAAAATCTGTTGTATTAAGTGGAGCAAAGACTAAATACAATGGAGACTTTGGGTTGGGAGGAATGCTAGTGAGTTAAAAAGCAATGTAAAAAGTGCCCAAAATGCCACAAAAACAAACAAATAAAGGAAAACCAAGAACAAAAGCAGAAGAAGAAAAAAAGAACAACAACAACAACAAAAAAAAAACCCACAAAAACTTGAGTCCCAAATTAAATAATTTGTTAGTGATTGAGGCTTAAATGGGAGGAAAAGTAAAAGGAGAAAAGAAGAAATGAATAGAAAGGAAAAAAATAAGAGTAAGAGAGAAACGAAGGAAGAAAAAAAGGAAAGGAAAAAAAAAAACAAAAGGGGAGAGAGTGAGAGTTAAGGGTTTTGGAGTGTAACCCTAAAGGAGAGTTAGGATGAAGAAAAGAAATAAAATGTAACACTCATGGGTAGTGTAGTTCAAGAAAAGGGTAGCATAAGATGGGCAGAGAGTAAAAGGACCAAGGTGGAAGAAATAGAAATAATAATAAAGGCAATAAGATAGAAGAAAGAAACAACAACAACAAAGAATTAATGGAACAAGTTATAAAGTCTGTGGATTTTTCTTGATTTTGAGAGGTTAACTTCTTCCTTTTTTTCTTTTCTCTCCCTCTTCCTGGTCGGTGACTCTGTACCCCAGGTTCTGCCCCTGTGTCACTCTTAGGTAGGAATTTGCAGTTGATGGGATTCTATGGCAATGTCATATAATTGGCTTTAGTCTCGCTAGTAGTCAAGGCTTGTTGGCGTTTGCAGAGTCCAACAATGAGAGAGTTTGCTTTCCTGGAGTCTCTTTCCTAGTCTCCCCTTCCTGAATTAGCAGCCTGGTGATCCAGCTATGAGGCTGCCACTACTTCTTTCTGGGGAGTAAGAGGCTCAAAGAGCTTGGAAATCCCCACTCTATCCTCACTCAGCGCAAGGCTCTGGGTAAGGCTCTGGCAGTCAGAGCCTCCAGCATAATCAGGTGGGGCTGGGAGTCAATTGTTGTCAAGGTGACTGTTCAGCGCCTATCATTCAGTTGGACCACTCAACCCAGGCTTTCCACACTTGGTAGCCTGTTTTGGCTGGGAAGAAGAAGCACTAGTCGCTGTTTGCTTTATGAATCTTAATATCTGCCAAGTCCCTCTTGTTAGGTATATCCCTGAATATGGAGGCTCTGTCAATCAGAAGTTGCCCCCGCCCCTTTAGCGAAAGGCACTGAAAAATATCACGCGTCTTGTCTTGGATCGCTGAACTGGGAGAGATCTTATCAATTAGAGCCCTGTGGGTGCGTAGATTTCGTGGGTTAAGCTAATTTCAGTGATTGGATCCGCAGCTGTGCTCCAGAAAGTATTTCAGGCTGCCTGCGCGTGTGGGCGGGCAGCTGCACGTGTGGGTTGACTCACCACAGGTGTACTCCCTCCTCGGCAACAGTCCTTTTGCTTTCAGTGTGTGTGTGGAACTCCGGAATGCTCCGAGGATAAATTTTTCTGTTTCTAGTTGATAAATTTGTTGAGATTTTGGGGAGATCTGTCGGACGCGCTGCTCACGGCGCCATTTCCGTGACATCACTCCCTCTTTTGTAACTTTTCAAAAGAAAGCCATGTCTCTTGTTTTACTGTAATCTTACTGTGGGGTATTGCCTTAAGGAATAAAAACTTCTGATCTTTCAAACAAGAAACAATTTCAAACATTGGAATCGGAATTAATAAAGTGAATGACTAAATCATCCTGTAACTTAATTGGGTATTCAGTTCTTTGCCTTCAACAAAATTGAAGAACCCACTAGAACACTCAGTTGAAAATTATTTAAAGTAATTTTATTATAAATCATATATTTTTAATCTAGATATAATTGACATAACATTACATAAGTTTAAGGTATGTACTGTTTTGATTTAATACATGATATATTACAAATTATTTAACACTTTAGGGTTAGCTAACATCTCCACATAATTACCATTTGTTTTTCATGCTAAAAATGTTTTTGATTTACCTTCTAACCAACTTTCAAATATATAATACAGTGTTATTAACCATAATTACCACACTGTACATTAGATCTTCATTTTAGAACTTATTTACCTTAGAGTTCTAAGTATATACTCTGACCAACATCTCCCCTTTTCTCCCAAACATTAGCCTTTGGTAACCACCATTCTAGTCTCTGTTTCTGTGAGTTTGGCTCTTTTTAGATTCTACATATAAGTGAGGTCATACATTTGTCTTTGACTGACTTATTTCACTTAGCCCGATACCCTCAAGGTCCATCCTGAATAATATTCCTCTGTGTGTGAGATGATAACTCATTGTAGTTTTGATTTGCATTTCTAGAATAGCTAGTGAAGATGAGCATGTTTTCATATATCTGTTGGCCATTTGTATGTTTTCTTTGGAGAAGTGTCTGTTCAGGTCCTCTCCTCATATTTTAATTGGATTGCTTGCTTGTTTGTTGCTGAGCTTTGTGAGTTTGAAAGTTGGATATCCATTTTAGATCAAAAGTCAGATTATATCTCCCACAAATAGAAATTTCATAATTATTTTTTAAAACTGTAGCCTGTGGCTTTATGAGTGAGAGGACTTCAAAAGGTTATTTATATTTTTGCATTTAGAACAGATTATATTTAAAGAATACATAATGATGAGAAAAATCCTCCTATATTTAAAGACAACTAGAAAAATAAAAGACAGCAAGAAAGGAACTTTCATCTCCTTACAACACTAATGCTTCTGTCTAAAGTGTAACAACTTACCTTTCAGCAAAATTTGCTAAGGCTTAACATTATTCTCCTATATGATATTGTAAACCTGTTTATGTAAACTTACTCTTTCTACTTTCGAATTAAACCATTTAATAACAAAAGCCAATATTAAATGAGTCTTTTCTAAGCTGAAGAGTATCACTTACAGATATTATCTATTTCTGACCAGAAGAAATGTCTTAAATAACAATCTAATCTTATTTTTTATGGATCTTGTCTCTGACATTCATTAACCATGTATATGACTTTTAGTTCAAATTCTCATCAGCTGTTTAGTTATCTGGAACTAAAAATCCCAGAAAATTATTAAATTAAATAAAAGGTGATATACCAGAGCTTATTGACTCATAATATGATATATAATTCTTTGGTTATTTGACTACTTAGAACCGGAAAGGGAGGGCAGGGGGACAAATAAAAATAAAGAAAATATGTGCAAGTAGATAGCTTGATGTGAAAATATTTTGCATATTAATGACATTGAACTATCAATAAAATATAAACTAGTGTCCGGTATTCTCTGTACAAGAAGGCAAGAAAGTTTTAAAATATATTAAAAGTAAATATTAAAACAATTTTATGTTTATAAAATTTATCACCTAAAACTATAAGATTCAGCTACCTGAAAAATTCACTAACCTCATTTCTACCATTGTCAGTTTTACAAATGTTTGACATTCTCTCTGATTTTTAAACTATGATGCTATAAGACTGATTTATTGCTAAATTATCATCATTTATGGCAGGGGTAGTCAACCTTTTTTTACCTACCGCCCACTTTTGTATCTCTGTTAGTAGTAAAATTTTCTAACCGCTCACCAGTTCCACAGTAATGGTGATTTATAAAGTAGAGAAGTTACTTTACTTTATAAAATTTATAAAGCAGAGTTACAGCAAGTTAAAGCATTACCAAGTACTTTATGTCGATTTTCACTAAATTTGGCAGAATAAATCTTTATAAACAACTTACTGTAGTTAAATCTATCTTTTTATTTATACTTTGGTTGCTCTGCTACCGCCCACCATGAAAGCTGGAACGCCCACTAGTGGGTGGTAGGGACCAGTTTGACTACCACTGATTTATGGTCTACACATTTGTTTTTAATCCTAATAATTAGCATCATGTTGTGATCAACATGCATACCTCATGCTGGATTATCAATAAATGTTTGATAAGAAAAAAATTTTTTTTGATAAGGGAATTAAAAAATGAGTAAGTTAGCCTGACCAGGCAGTGGCACAGTGGATAGAGTGTCAGACTGGAATACAGAGAACCCAGGTTTGAAACTCCTAGGTCACCGGCTTGAGCGTGGGACCATAGATATGATTTCATGATTGCTAGCTTGAGCCTCAAGGTCACTGGCTTGAAGCCCAAGGTCTCTGGGTTAAGCAAGGGGTCACTCACTCTGCTGTAGCCCCCCCAGTTAAGGCACATATGAGAAAGCAATCAATGAACAACTAAGGAGACAGAAGAGCCACAATGAAGAATTGATGCTTCTTGTTTCTCTCCCTTCTTGTCTTTCCTTATCTGTCCCTCTCTCTGTCTCTGTCACAAAACATAAATAAAAAAAATATTTTTTGCCTTAGCACCTGTTTTTTTCATTAGAAACCTAAAAATATCTTTAATTAAAGTAGCATACAAGTGGAAAACTTCTTACCTAATACCTCATTTAGAAGAATGATTGTTTCAAAGCTATGTCCACTAAAGATTTTTGATAAGATTTATTGTAACATCTTCTTTATGATGTGTGGGTGTGACCTGAAGAATTGAAATATGGTGAGAACAAGTTGTATTTAAAATGTGTTTTGTCGCCTGACCGGGCAGTGGCGCAGTGGATGGAGCGTAGGACTAGGATGTGGAGGACCCAGATTTGAGACCTCGAGGTCGCCAGCTTGAGTGCAGGCTCATCTGGTTTGAGCAAAGCTCACCAGCTTGGACGCATGCTGGCTAGAGCAAAGGGTTACTCAGTCTGCTGTAGCCCCATGGTCAAGACACATATGAGAAAGCAATCAATGAACAACTAAAGTGTCGCAATGAAAAACTAATGATTGATGCTTCTCATCTTTCTCCATTCCTGTCTGTCTGTCCCTATCTATCCCTCTCTCTGACTCTGTCTCAGTTATAAAAAAAAAGGTGTGTTTGTGTCTATTCCATCACTTTGAATTGTTTTCCACATGAGGTAATGGACCACATAACTTAGAAATCCAATAATAACTTCTACATTAATGCAAAAATTATTCATTTAGTAAGTACATTTATGTATTTAATTTAAGCTTATTTTTATTTTTATTATTAAAAGTTAAAATTTTCTGAAATGATTTAGTTCAGTAAATAGAAAAGATTTTCCTTTCTCTGGTAGGACTTAATTTTTTAAACCCTCCAAGTCATGTGGATACTTATATGTCACCTAACCCAGCAGGAACTTCTGCTCAAAATATACTCCACTGGAGTCAGGTATAACTTTTAAAGTGCATTTCAGTACAATTTTGTTTATACTACAAAGGTTATTTTATTACTCTAGATTCATGTGATTGTCATAAAATGATAAATTTGGAAGGATAAAATGAAATTATTACATATTTGTATAGTTTTTTATGATTGATAAGGTGTTCATATCAGAATGTATTAGATCCATTAAACCTAAGCAATGATCAGAGCAATATAATTATTTTCTGTTTTACAGCTGAGAAAATGTTAGTTCAGAACTGTAAAATAAGGATCATCTAAGTCATGCCCATCATTTGACTTGCCCAAAGATTCAAAGCTATTCTAAAAACACCACCACCACCAACAACAACAAAAAAAACACAAAAGCTAAGACTAGAATACAGGTCTCCTAATGCCTAAGTGTTTCACAAGACTTCATTTCTCTTCTGTTTAATTGTGAACTCCATGAGGACTATTGTCAAGTTATGTTCATTTTTGTATTTCTAAGGCCAAGAGTTCTTGGCAAATAGTAGATACTCAAGAATATTTGTTTAATGAATATTGATGAAGAAAGACATTGTGTGAATATCATCTTAATGTTGAGAACCAGGCTAAAATCACAGAAAGAAAAGTATTTTTGAGATAAAAATAGCAGACATTGAGTCTTTTCTCTGAACCTTATTGTCAGCTCTTTTCATGTCTCTTCTAAATTATGTACATACATATATATGTGTACATATATAACAACTGCTTCTTCCAGTGCATCACTTGGATGTCTAAAACTTGACATCTCCAAAACAGGCCATCTTAACATTCCACCAAACCCACTCTACCATCAAACCTTACTTAGTAAGTTTATTGAATCTTTATGAATTTAGCTTTTTAATTTTAAAATTGAATTAATAATTCTCTGACCTAAAAAATATTATGAGTTTAAATAGTATGATGATAATGAGTGTTCTTTAATAAACACTAGGTAAATTAAAGTATCATTAAGATATTATTGGTTAAAGCCTGACCTGTGGTGGCACAGTGGGTAAAGTGACAACCTGGAATGCTGAGGTCGCTGGTTTGAAACCCTGGGCTTTCCTGGTCGAGGTACATATGAGAGTTGATGCTTCCTACTCTTCTCTCTCTCTCTCTCTTTCTCTCTCTGTCTCTCTCTCTTCTCTCCTCTCTCTCTGAAAATGAGTAAATAAAATCTAAAATAAAAAAGATATCAGTTAAGGACTTTCTTGTTTAAAAAATGTTTAAATCTACTAAGTGTTTTAAAACAAATTATTACATTTATTATCTTTATAATAAATTATCTTTAGGTTTGATTTATACCTGGTGATAGCTAGATCAGGAAAATCTGAATAACCTTTGCATTTATTCATTCATTGAAACAATGCTTATTGAGCACTTACTCTGCATGCTGTATTGTTCCATGCTTATGGTATACAGCAGTGAACAAAATAAATATTCACATCTTCCTTAAACTAACATTCTAGTAGTCAATGTATAGACAGTAAGCAATAAATATAGAATTTCAGTAAATTATTAAAATATTAGAAGGGGATAGAAGCAATGGAAAAATGAAAGTGCAAGAAAAGAGTTTAGGCATTATATATAGTAGGTTGTATCTTTTTTTTTTAATACATTTTTATTAATGTTAATGGGATGGCATTAATAAATCAGGGTACATATATTCAAAGAAAACATGTCTAGGTTATCTTGTCATTAAATTATGTTGCATACCCCTCGCCCAGAGTCAGATTGTCCCCCGTCACCCTCTATCTAGTTTTCTCTGGGCCCCTCCCCCTCCCCCTAACTCTCTCCCTTCCTCCCTCCTGCGTCCTCCCTCCCCCTAACTCTCTCCCTTCCTCCCTCCTGCATCCTCCATCCCCCCACCCCTGGTAACCACCACACTCTTGTCCATGTCTTAGTCTTGTTTTTATGTTCCACCAATATATGGAATCATGTAGTTCTTGTTTTTTTCTGATTTACTTATTTCACTCCGTATAATGTTATTAAGATACCACCATTTTGCTGTAAATGATCTGATGTCATCATTTCTTATGGCTGAGTAGTATTCCATAGTGTATATGTGCCACATCTTCAAGAAGATGTCTATCTTTCAACAGAGATGTTAGGCCAAACTTCAATGAGATGTTAATATTTGAGAAAAGATTTAAAGGAGATGAGAAAGTTAGTAATGTGAACATCTGGGGCAGAGCATTCCAGATAAAAGGAATAGCCAATAGAAAGCCCTTAGGAGCATTTATAAAAGGCACAGCTAAGAAGTCGGTGTGGCTGATGTGAGAGATAGAGAGTTGTAGGAAAAGGCAGAAAATTAATAGGAAGACAGAAAAGAACTTGTATGCCATTGCAAGGACTTGGCATTCTGTATGTGGGTAACCACTGCAGGGTTTTGAGCAAGAAGGTGACAATGTGATCACATTGTTAAAGGAATACGTGAGCTTCTACATGAGTAGATTAAAGTGGGGTAAGAGTAACAAGGGTAGCAGCAGAAAGAAATTTCAGAGATTATAGCAGTAATCCGAACACTAATTAATAATGGCTTGCACTGATGTGTTCTTAGTAGAGGTAGTGAAAATGAATAGATTCTCTCTCGCTCGCCATATATATGATGTGAGAAAGGAGAGTCTTGGATAACTACAAAGTTTTCCACCTAAGCAATGAAAAGATGAAATTGCCATTAAAGGAGATAGGGAGTTTTGATGGTAGAGTGGGTTTGGCAGAAAGATAGGATGTTCTGTTTTGGAGATGTCAAGTTTTAGATATCCAAGTGATGAATTTGAATAAGCAGTTTTATATAGGAGTGTATAATTTAGAAGATACATAAAAGAAGAAAAACATTTGGAATATGGATGATATATTTAAAGCCAAGAGACTGGATGATAACAACTAGAGTACAGAGAAGAGAAGAAGAGCAAGGATTGAGTGCTAACATATGGAAAAATTAAGAGGTGAGGACTGACCTGTGGTGGCACAGTGGGTAGAATGTCTACCTAGAATGCTGAGGTCACTGGTTCAAAACCCTGGGCCTGCCCGGTCAAGGCACTTACAAGAAGCAACCAATGAACAACTAATGAAGGAACTACAAGTTGATGCTTCTTCTGCTTTCTCTAAAGTCAAAATATAAAATCTTAAAAAGATCGATTCCCAGCCAGGGCACACAGGAGAAACACCCATCTGCTTCTCCACCCCTCCCACTCCCCTTCCTCTCTGTCTCTCTCTTCCCCTCCCACAGCCAGGGCTCCATTGAAGCAAAGTTAGCCCGGGCGCTAAGGATGGCTCTGTGGCCTCTGCCTCAGGCACTAGAATGGCTCTGGTTGCAACAGAGCAACGCCCCAGATGGGCAGAGCATCGCCCCCTGGTGGGCGTGCCAGGTGGATCCCGGTCGGGCGCATGCGGGAGTCTATCTGACTGCTTCCCCGTTTCCAACTTCAGAAAAATACAAAAAAAAAAAAAAAAAAAAAAAAAGAAAAGATTACGAAGGTAGGCAGAAAAATATAACAAGGAAACTAAAAAGGAGCTGTGAGTGAAAAGTGAAGATCAAGAAATAACGGTATTCTGGAAGCTAAGTGAAGGAAAGGTCTCGAGGATGAGGGAATGAATAATTATGTCAAGTGCTGCTCATAGATAACATGAGAAATTATCTTAGAATTGACCAAAGTTTTAAAAATATCTACATCATAAATAACCGTGGACAGTTTGGCAGAAAGAAAGAGGTGCAAGGAGAGAAATGCTCTCAGTTGAAAACAGATTTTTAAAAGAGCAAGAAAATAAAGAGGCCAGTTAGAGAAGAGTTTTAAAATATAGGCTGATGGTGGAATTCCAGGTAGTGGAGAGAATTTTCAGAATTGGGGAGAATTGGGAGGAGATAAAAGTAGAGGATGTATGAAGACATACAATGTTAGAGTAGCAGAGAAAATGGGTTACCTGAGAGTCTAAATTGTCTTGTAATGACAACATAATTAGGGGGGATGAAGATAATTATATTGGACCAAATAGGCTCAAAGCAGATAGTGGTGGTGAGGCTGTGAGTGTTAAGGGTGAAGCAAAGATATTTAGGGAAGTTTTATGTAAATCCTAGTGCATTTAGACCTAGATACTCACTTTTTACATCTGTGAATGAAACTAAGGATTTCTAGGGAAGACTGATGTTACCCCAAATACACAGGCCCCCGTTAATAAGGTAAATGGCCTTGGGGAGAAGTGCATTTAAATGAAGAAAATAGATCCGTAATCTGTAGATTCATCGGCCTCCACCACCCACCTCTTTTATGTATAATCTTATGCAAAGGAAGGGAGGAGCAAAGAAGCCCACCTTCACATATACCAACAGACCCAGTAAAAAGGGGTCATATGTACAATGCATTCCTAACTTGTATCCACAGACATTTTAATGAAAAAATGAGTGCAGCCTAACTTTTTAATTTTTCTTTCAGCTTTTTAATTCTAGTTACTTGAAAGCTTTTGATTGGGGCAATCCTGCTCTGGACTTGGTTCATTTTAATCAGGTACATAATTATACATGATCTAAAAACTCTCTCCCTAATCAATTCAGAATATCTTACTATAAAAGTTCATCTTGCTATAAAGCTGAGAAAACAATAAACAACAAGAAGGACCGTAGATGAAGATCATGTTGCTTTAGATCCATATTGTCACATCCAACCAAAGTGGCTTTTCTGTGTTTTCTATGTATTTAAATACTCCTGGAGAAGCTCAGAGAAGCTAGCAGGCAGTACAATAATTAATCATCCCTCAAGAGAAAAAACATTGTGTTTATAATATACACTACTCTGTGTTTGGTTGAATGAGAAATAAAGGGCATAATATTGTTCTTGATTAAAATAATTTATTTTATTTAGGAAGATAAGACAAACATATAGTAATTTTTTAAAAAGTAAAAGTTAATGTGAAGTTGGTAAAATGATATGAATACAATAACAAAAGCCCTGAAGTATTAAAACAGTTATTTCAAAATATACAGTTTTCCACCAGACTTTCATGGCTTAGCTAAACTCCATGCCTGATCTGGTTTGCTTGTGTAAAGTCTGAAGGAAGATATAAAAGTCAAACTCAGTAAAATTAGATTTGACTTTGGCTGCCAGTATATATCACTTATTGATGAACATATTGACAGCCACAGAAATTTTTGATTAAAATACCTTCTTGTTTTATAAATAAAACTCAAATTACTTCTCTGGAATGTTTGAATACTCTGAACTAGAACAAACTATCTAGTTTTGATCTGTATCTGATTTATTTCTAAGTAAAAATTATAATAGTTGTTCTTTCATGCTTATTGCTTCCATAGTAATAATCATTTTAGATTCAGCTTAATTTTAAGACAGTATTTTGATTTACCATTTAAAGAATTAGTAAATAACACTTTCTGGGTATTATATACTGTGAAAACACTTATTTTTACTCATTTATATTTAGACAACTGCTCCATTGAACAATGTGAGAAACATAAATGTGTTAATTGCAACTTGGAATGGGGAAAGTGACTTGTTAGCTGATCCTGAAGACGTTGATATTTTACTTTCTGAAGTCAGAAACCATATTTATCATAAAACTATTTCTTACTACAATCATATAGACTTTTTGTTTGGCTTAGATGTATATCATCAAGTTTACCGTGAAATCGTTGATATTATCCAAGGCAATCATTAGAAACAATGGTACTTGTCTTGAAGGATTTTTATAATTTCTACTACAAACCAATTATTTTTTTCTTACATGTATGTTTTTCCAGTTATTTAAATAAAATCTGAAATTTTTTCTATATTTTTTATTGCCCCTAGACCTTCCATTCATTAAATGGGTGGCATTTATCATATCAGGGGAGATGAAAGATTATAACTTAGGCCAAAGAAATCCATTGAGTTTCTAAATAGAATGTAAATACCTAAAAAGAAAAACAATTATCTGAAACATTTTTTTTAATTTTATTTATTTATTTATTTTATTTATTTATTCATTTTAGAAAGGAGAGAGAGAGGGAGAGAAGAGAAAGACAGAGAGAGAGAAGGGGGAGGAGCAGGAAGCATCAACTCCCATATGTGCCTTGACCAGGCAAGCCCAGGGTTTTGAACCGGCGACCTCAGCATTTCCAGGTCGACGCTTTATCCACTGCGCCACCACAGGTCAGGCTGAAACATTTTTTAATTACAAGAGATAGTTCTTTTTAAAAAGGTTTTTTTTTCCCTTTTTTCAAAGAAATGTGAGCATATATGATATTGTAAAAAAATAGTTTGGAAGAATACTTGCTGATATGAAAGCTAAGTTTCTGAATAAAAATACCAGCTGAATGAAGAGTAAAAACACTTTCTGAGCCTTCTTTGTGGTGGCATAGTGGGTAAAGTGTCACCTGAAACACTGAGGTCGCCGGTTCGAAACCCTGGGCTTGCCTGGTCAATGCACATATAGGAGTTAAGGCTTCCTGCTCCTCCCCTTTTTTTTCTCTTTCTCTATTCTCCCCCCCCCCCTCTCTATTCTGTCTCTATAATGAATAAATAAAGTCTTAAAAAATACTTTTTGAGCTATATAAAGGTCTTTTTTTTTTTTTTTTTTTTTTGGTGGGGCAGTAAAGAAAGCCTGAATGCCAGTATGCTGCTGCCCTCTGCCCTATGTTAAGTCAAGTTCCAGAGGTAGAGAGATGGTAGAAACCACAGAGGTGTTGTGCCTCACTCCCAGGGTGTATAGCCTGGAACGTACACAGGGGATACTGAATAGAGGGGAGACTGCAGTTACCTTTCCAAACTAGTGTGTGTTCAAAGTAGTGGTTAATGTATATTTCTAGGTAAATAGATCTTTTTTGCAGCTTAGTTCATGACAGATGCCAAGAGCCTCTTACACACCAGGAAAGTGTAGATGTGTTCAAAGGAATCTGGAAGATGCAAAGACTTGGGATGAAGGGATACTGTCAATAAATGCAACAGATATTATAGGTGCCACAGGCTGCAGTAAGACAGTGGGCATCAGCAGCAGGTGCAGGCCACACTGAGGCCTTCCTCAAAATCACATGCAAGGATTTGTTTCACAGGAAGCCAAACCTGTCTTCCTTTCTCCCAATTTCTGGATAATATGTAACTTCACAGGCCTTTTGTAATCCCCAGGGAGAACAATATGGAAGAAGGGAACTCTAGAATGGAATATGAATTTACTACATAAAGATTGAGATAATCTATAATTTACTAAATCGCAAAATTAAATTTTCTACCTTAGACAAAATGGAAGTTGAAAGCCAAGTCAAGTTCAATTAGTTTTGATGTTGCTAAATTTGTACTTAATAGATGCTTATGGACTTTAAAAATTGTGATACAAAAATAAAGAGGATATGTATAAATACTAAGAAAGAATAAAATACATGCATTCATTATTATTAATATAACTAAGAGAAGGCAAATAATAACTTTAAAGATCATAATTAAGGCTAAAGATAAATTTTCCCTTTTTTGTAACTTCTGGTACCAGGATTGTAGAGCACTAAGAATAGACATATGTTTAGTGATATCTTTTCAGGAATGTTAATATAGCATAAGTGTTACTTCAAAGTTTTCAAATGATCCTTCAAAGAAGGCCAATATAATAAGATAATTATTCAGAAGAAATATTTTTTAAAGAATAAGCTTCAAGGCCCTGGCCGGTTAGCTCAGTGTTAGAGCGTCGGCCTGGCATGCAGGAATCCTGGGTTCGATTCCCGGCCAGGGCACACAGGAGAGGCGCCCATCTGTTTCTCCACCCCTCCCCCTCTCCTTCCCCTCTGTCTCTCTCTTCCCCTCCCGCAGCCAAGGCTCCATTGGAGCAAAGATGACCCGGGCACTGAGGATGGCTCTGTGGCCTCTGCCTCAGGTGCTAGAATGGCTCTGGTTGCAACAGAGCAGTGTCCCAGATGGGCGGAGCATCACCCCCTGGTGGGCATGCCAGGTGGATCCCGGTCGGGCGTATGTGGGAGTCTGTCTGACTGCCTCCCCGTTTCCAACCTTTTTATTTGTAGACAATAATTTTCAGACAAAGCTGAAAATGTAGTGAAAAATTTCAGTGTCAAGAAAAAGAAACCCAGAGAAGTGAGCCTGGCATTTTAGATGTTTATAGCCTACCAACATCTACTTATTGTAGAAATATGATTAAAAGCCTTAAGAAAAGTGGAAAATAAAAATTTTCAGCCAACCAAGGGGAAGTTTCTTTGGTAAACCTCAATCCTCAGGCTTTTCAGTGGAACTTCAAAATACTGTACTATAAGAAGAAAGTTGAACTGGAAATTGAACCCCCTTTCAGGAACTATAGCCCAGCTTTAAATCATATAAATTCCTAATGTACTAGGATGATTTGGGAATACTAGTGCCCTAGCCATAAGTCAGAAACAAAAGTAAATCCTCTCTGGAGAAAGATCAAATCATCTAAGATGTTAGAAATAATGCTAAAATCTTTAATGTTTCAGGATAGGTCAATATATAAAAATAAATTATATGTTTCCATACTAGCATCAAATAATTACAACATGAAATTTAAAATATACCATTCACAATATTATGGACAGTTATAAGAATACAGATAAGTATGTTTATGATGAAAGACATTATTAAAATACCTACCCTTTCCAAATTTACCTATATATTGCCAGAAATTTTAATCAAAATCCCACTAAGCTTTATTTCTAAAATTTACATAGGATTACAATTAATCTAGAATTGCCAAAAAAAAATTTTAAAGGCTGGAGGACTTGCTCTACATAATTTGCAAGACTTAAATCACAAGCTGCATTAATTAAGACAATGCGATATTAGCATTAAAAGATATCTAGATTCAAGGAACATACAGAATTCAGAAATAGACTACAACTTTGTAGTCAATTAATCTTCAATGGGGTAAAAGATTGTGTTTTCAAAAGTGAGTATCATTACAGAAAAAAAGGTTAACTTTGACCTCCACAGTACATCATACAAAAAAAGATTAACTTTGACCTCCACAATACATCATACAAAAGAATTTAATTTAAAGTGAATCATAGACCTAACTCTAAAACTTCTATAAGAAAACAGGAAAAATTCAACATTTGGGTAAGCAAAGATGGATGAGATAATAAGAGCAAATATAAAGAAAAAAATTTTAATAAATTGAATGCCATGAAAATTAAAATCTTCTGCCCATCAAGTGACACTAAAAGAATGACAGACAAGCCAGCAACTGAGAAAATATATGTACAACAATTATACTTGAGAAGCAGTGGAGCAGTGGATAGAGCATTGACCTGGAAAACCACTTTGAAACTCAAGGATGCTGGCTTGAGCCTGAGGTCATGGCTTGATCCCAAGGTCACCAGCTTGAGCTCAGGGTCTACAGTTTGATCCCTGGTCAAGGCACGTTGAGAAGCAATAAATGCATAACTAAGTGGAGCAACGAATTGATGCTTCTCTCTCTTTTTTTCTTATCCTTCTCTCCCTTTCTCTCTTTCTCCCCTCATCTCTCTCTTTCTCTCTCTCCCCCAAAATATATATATATCTGACAAAATGATGTTTATCTGAATATATACAAATAACTCTTACAACTTAATAAGAAGAAAAGTTACCCAAGAAAAACTGAGCAAAAGACATGGGAAAGCAATCAATGAACAACTAAGAAACCTCAACGAAGAATTGATGTTTCTCATCTCCCTTCCTGTCTGTCCCTCTCTCTGACTCTCTCTGTCTCTGCCACAAAAAGAAAAAAGCTAATATATTAAACTTATGAAATATCCAGAGATATCCTTATACCTGAGTTGAAACTTCATTTTTAAATGAATAAGAAATACTTTATGCTCACCAATTTTAAAGGAAAAAGCCACTTTGTAAAGGGGAGAAATGATATTTCCCATATCTGCCTTGACTGGGGGGCTACAACAGACGGAGTGACCCCTTGCTCAAGCCAGAGACTTTGGGCTCAAGCTGGTGAGCCTTGCTCAAACCAGATGAGCCCATGCTCAAGCTGGTGACCTTGGGGCCTCAAACCTGGGTCCTCCATATCCCAGTCAGATGCTCTATCCACTGTGCCACCGCTTGGTCGGGCAGTATATTAGCTTTTATGTGAATAATATTTCTTTGCACCTGACCGGGCAGTGGCGCAGTGGATAGAGCATTGGACCCAGGTTCTCAGAGGACCCAGGTTCGAATCCCCAGGTCACCAGCTTGAGCGAGAGCTCATCTGGTGTGATCAAGGCTCACCAGCTTGAGCCCAAAGTCGCTGGTTTGAACAAGGGGTCACTCAGTCTGCTGTAGCCCCCCAGTAAAGGCACATATAAGAAAGTAATCAATGAGAAACTAAGGTGCTGCAACAAGGAATTGACACTTCTCATCTCTCTCCCTTCTAGTCTGTCTCTCTGTCTCTGTCTCTCTCTGTCTCTGTCACACACACAAACACACACACACACACACAAAATAATAATAATAATATTTCTTTGCATAAACATTAAAAAGTGAAATAGTTAAATAATACTGTATCCTAAAAATTACTCTCTTTGCTATGTATCATTATGATTTAGGGACAAAAAATTTCTAAAAATTATGTATATTTTACATGTTAGTGGTATGAATACATAGGTTGAAAATGTATAATGTATAATTTTCAAGCAATGTGAAGTCAGTCTGAAAGAGACAGCTGAATTCAGCAAAAGGAACAATGGCCCTTTCCTGAGTTAGGAGGCTGGTTTCAACCTTACAAATCACCAGTCTTTTTCTGTTCGATGATGCAGTATTTGTTGTCTGGAATGTAGAACTGTGACCTTTATTTAGTACTATATTTTGTTATCCAAGTTCTTTCTATTTTATTATCAGTCTCCTACTCTAATCAAAGACTGGGATGTGTGCCACAGCAAATATTTCATGAGTTAGATAAGATATATATAGGAATATATTCATTGAAGTAACACTTAGTGTATATATCTTATCTTAGAAAAACTCTAAAATTTGCCAGTGTTTGCTTGAAACACCACCTTTCTTTTAGTAATCCAATATAAGGAAACACAGTAAACAACTAATTTATTCTTTACATCTAAGACTATACTTTCAGTGATCATTTTTATAGCTTTTTATTTTTTACATCTGATGGCATTTTCTAAGTGTGAATGATAAAACTTACCTGAGATAATCAATTATATTTGCTTACTTGACAATCTCTTCCAAGCCTGTGAAATCCTCAGAATAGACAGTATTTCGTTTAAGAATTAAAAGGTTGTTTGAGGGTGGAGGGAAGGTATAGAAAGGAAAAAAGAAGCCAAACAGAGACATATGATGTCAGTTCTGTTTCTAATGTTTCTTTATCTCCAATGCTTTTTGCTTAGGCCCTTTCTTATACCCCTTTCTTAGTTGTAGATATTACTCTATCTTCTTATCTCTGACAGTGATTGGGCCTGTCATTGTTTATCCCTGTATTGAAGGCTGTGGATGGGGCAAGGTAGTACAAACTAGGATGGACAGATGGTATGTTTGGGGAAGATTAGGGTAGAAAACAAAAAGGTGTGATTATTTTCTTACGATATATTTTAACAAAATAAAATATTTATATTAAATACATTTTATTAGTTTGATTTGTATTTTATTATTTTTATTATTATTATTATTATTATTAAGTGAGAGGCAGGGAGGCAGAGAGACTCCCACTCCCACATGTGCCCCAACCAGGATCCATCCAGCAAACCCCCTAAAGGGCAATGCTCTACCCATCTAGGGCCACTGCTCTGCTGCTCAGCAACCAAACTATTTTAACAACTGAGTCAAGGCTATGGAGCCATCCTCAGGCCCTGGGGCCAACTGCTCAAACCGTTCGGGCCATGGCTGCAAGAAGGGAAGAGAGAGAGAGAGAGAGAGAGAGAGAGAGAGAGAGAGAGAGGAAGAGAGAAGGGGGAGGGGTGGAGAAGTATACGGTTGCTTTTCCTGTATGCCTGACTGGGAATCGAACCCAGGACTTCCACACACCAGGCCAACACTCTACCACTGAGCCAACTGACCAGGGCCTGTATTTATTTAAATAGCATTCTATGCCTTTAGCATGATTCATTTTGCAATTGTGTTTTACGTGACTGGCCTTCCTTATTCTCAAGTACATTAGTCTACATGGCAGACAAATGTGGAGTTTTTTAGTGTCCCCAGAGGATACATTTAGTTTTAGTGGAGCCTTATTCTTTTCAGTAAACATAGAAGGAAGAGTTAAAATTTTCTATGAACAATAATTTCTATTTGTCTGTTTTGACTCATTTAGTGTCATTTTTTGTGACACTTTCCAGAGAAATAATTATTGAATTTTACAAGAATAATAATTAAATTTTATTCCTTCAAAAATATTGGGCAATTTCTGGTGATTATAGTGTAAAACTGAAAAAGTAGTACATTAAATAGCAAACTTTATAATTGAGACATTTTCAAAAAATAAACTCTAGAATTGTTTGACAACACAGGAATGAATAAATATCTTAAATGTGTGCTCTGAAATTGTTTATTTAACATTCCCTTGTTTTCAGCAGATTATTTCAGAAAAGAAATATTCCAATTCTTTAGAATTTTGCCAATTAACCTTTTGATTGCTCCAGTGCATATGGCATTTCTTGGTTTTTCTCCACATTTTTCTGTATATGTGAAGAGGCTAATCTTCTGATTTCCTCCCAAGCACAGAATTTTCAATCAAGTTGTTAAACAACTAATTCAAGATCCACAAGCTCTTGAACTCTAACTCCCTCCTCTGCTAAACATTTCACTTAACTGTGGTTTTGGAAATCTGAGTCAGCCCTTCTGATAGTGGAGAAGATTCATGGAATATTACATTAGGTCATAATTAGAAGTAAATATATAAGCAGAGTTTGGAGATCGGTCTCTAATACTTTTGGTCTTGGAAAACTTCTTAGGACCCATTGGCTGGCAAATGAGATGTTTACAACTGCTAGGTTTATATCATCTGATGCCTAGTTTTGTAGGGTCAAAAAATTCTTAACAAACATGACTTAAATGGAACAAAGGTTTTGAGTCCCTCTCATTTATTTCTGCTCACAATCAGTAAAAAAAATTTTTTTTAAAAACTATGAAGTTTGCCCTGGCCAGTTGACTCACTGATTAGAACAATAGTCCACTGTCTGGATGTCCCAGGTTTGATTCCCGGTCAAGGCACACAGAAGTGACCATCTGCTTCTCCACCCCTCCCCCTCTCCCTTCTCTCTCTCCTCCTCTTCCACAGCCCTGGCTCAGTTGGAGTAAGTTGGCTCCAGGCACTAAAGATGGTGCCATGGCCTCGTTTCAGGTGCTAAAATAGCTCAGTTGCCAAGCAACGGCCCCAGATGGGCACAGCATCTCTCCATAGGGAGCTTGCCAGGAGTACCCCAGTCAGGGTGCATGTAAGAGTCTGTCTCTCTGCCTCCCCGTTTCTCACTTAAGAAAAAAGTGTAAAGTTTGAAATGACTAAATCTTGTTCTGATTGAAGCTACAAAATTTTCTGGTTTTCTTTCTGACAATATTCAAGTTCATATCAGAAAAAATAATTTCATGCATTAATCTCATTTTGATTATAAAATGCATGACCTATAAATATTAAGTGGTTAAAACTACCATTTTGAAATTGATGACTGTTATGGGCTTAATTGTGCCCTCTCCCCAAATTTATAGGTTGAAGTCCTGACCTCAGAATGGGGCTATATTTGGACATAAGGTTTTTAAAGAGGTATTTAAGTTAAATGAAGTCATTAGGGTGGCCCTTAATCCAATATGACTGGTGTGCTGATAAAAAGAGTAAGTTTGGACACAGACGGGCATGAAGGGAAGACGATGTGATGACACAGGAAGGAGACAGTTGTTTGCAAGCTAAGAAAAGAAGCTTCAGAAGGAGTCGACCATGCTAACACCTTGAGCTTCCAGCCTCCTGACCTGTGAGAAAAGAAATTTCTATTGTTTAAGCCACCCAATATGTGGTACTTTGTAATGGTAGCCGTAGCAAATGAATAGAGTGACATTCAATGAGTGCTCCAGAGAACCCCAGCAGCCCAAAAGGTGAACTGTGTCTATAATCTGAAGCTCTGCTCGAGCTCCTGCAATCACCAACTAACTGCATGCCTTTAGCCAAGTGAATGCACCTGAGATGATTTTCTTATTTGTAAATTGAAGATGATGCAGGGGTCTTCAAACTTTTTATAAAAACCGCCCACTTTTGCAGTGCTGGTCAACCTGGTCCCTAACGCGCAACCAAACAGCGCTGCGATTGGCCCACCATGAAAGCTGGACTGCCCACTAGTGGGCAGTAGGGACCAAGTTGACCAGCACTGCAAAAGTGGGAGATTTTTATAAAAAGTTTGATGACCCCTGCAAGATTATACATAGTAATTCAAGTAAAAACACATATGATTTGTTTGACCTACTTTGGCCATCACATGACACAGCTAAAGGCAACTTTGTTTCTCAGCCTTCTGTCATATATTAGATATTGACTGGAGTAGCAGATTCTCTCTACAAATTCTGAAAACATCCACAGGTTTTCTCCCCAAGACAGGTTTTTATCATTCTATCCCAATATCTCTGTCTCTTAACCAAACCTCCTCACTCCTCAACTCTACTTGCCTCAATTGTAGGGACTCATACATTTGCCTTACCCAAGTGGTGGTCACAGAAAAGAAAGGGCAGGAACAGACCTCAGCAGGATTAGGGTTGAACCTGTTGATTAGGGTGGGATAAACATACTTATCTCTAGACCTATGAGATTAATTCAAGACCAACTGACCAGACCAGGACAATAGCCAGCAACACAGACTGCTCTTTGTTTAGAAATTCTAAATCACACCTATCTTTGTTTCTTCAAAAGAGTCAACAAAGCAGATCCAATTTCAATTATCTATTTTCCTGTTGTTTTAAAGATTAGAAAAAAAAATATTGTCTTTCTCCTAATCTCAGTCTGTGTGTAGAAGGTCACCAAATCTTGCCAGGAATGTTGGGACTATTGTGGTATGGACCTTTATATTTTACTAATAGGTAAGAGGTCTTTTTCCTAAAAGCTATGAATTTTAAAGCAAACTCATTTTCAATAATGATAATATTAATAAAATGTGTATTATAATCTATTCTTATAAAGTATGATTTTACAAGAACTTAATGTCGCTTTTAAGTATAATTATTTGTGAAAAATCTTTTCTTTCTTTGTATTCACTTAGCCTTCTCTTACACAGGACCAAGTGACCGACAGGAAAATCCCAGCTGCACTGTGGATAGCAAAATGTCTTACTATCTGACCCTAAGGAGCCAGCAACTTAGTCTATCAAATCTCTAACCTCATTCACCTTCTGTCTGCCTCCTACAATCAATTGCGTTTGATCTGGGGACATGGAGGACTTTTAAACATTTACTATAAAATTATTGGCATGATTAAAAAAAAATCTTACTACTAGATGCAAAACTCTGGGCTTTATTTACAGTGGAATTATTTTTCCTTAATGCTATTTTTTTATCTTTTATATGCTTTCACCATATTTCTTAAGTTTTACTAGAGAATCTCATGGGAAAGAAAGAGCTACTCATCTTAGAAATTCATAGACCTAAATACACACACATTTACATGGGCCCAAGATTATAAACATCTGTGTTTTATAAATTTCTGAGCCAACTAGAGGTCCCTAAGAGGAGTTGAAATGACAATGTAATCATGCCAGAGTGATAAAAGACCTTTGGAATTTTTTGAAGACAACCAAATGGAGTCATTTTGTAAGCACCAAGTGTTGTCTCAAGGATTCGTGAAATGATGCAGGAAATAAGCTAGTTTAATATCTGAATACCAAGCACCTGCTGAGTGAAAAGGCCTACAGCTGTGTTCTATTGTGATATAAAGTATCTTAATGAAGTTCATCTTCTTGAACTTCATTTATTAAGGGCAGGCTCTAAAGTCATTAAAAAGCAATACAAAAACAGCAGAAATATATAGGCCAAAATGAGTTTTATTATCACCAAAGTACAATAGCAGATCATAAGAAAAAGAGATTAATTGGGAGTGGAAATATTAGGAACAATCCATTCCTCGGAACAAAAAGTTCCTTTAAAAATGTTTATTGAATGAAATGCATTCTTTCACTTTGAACTCCATCCTTGGGACAGTAGGAACCATTACAAGTTTTCAAGGCAAAAGTAATAGCATTGGACTTTCACTTTAGGATTTAAATATAGGAAGGAACACTTTGGTAATGCATTGAATAATGAAAAGTTAGAGGCTAGAACAACAGTTAAGAGGGACAGCAAAAAATCCTAAGTGAGAGGTAATGAGAGCCTGTACTCTGATGATGGAAATAGAAATGGAAGTAAATGAAGAACAAAAAAGAGCTGTCTCAAAGACAGAAATATGATAGTAGGGCTTTGAGACTGATTGAATTTAAAAAGAGAATAAGTGACTTTATCAAAAATGATTCTAATATTTTGAACTTATACATCTATGAAAATATTCCTGCTCACTATCAAATTAGAAAAAATAGGAAGGAAAACATGACAAGGTATGTTATAGTCTGACTCCTAAGAAATGGTGGCTCAGCTGGATCACATATAGACTTGAATCAATTAAAAATTAAATTAAAAAGAAACCTTACTACTAAATGCAAGTGTACGAGTTTTATTGGAAATGGAATTGTTTTTCCTAAATACTGTTATTTCTTTTATATTATTGCACAATATTCCTTAAGTTTTACTAGAGAATCTAATGAAAGAGGAGTTAATCGATTAGCCTTAGGAATGTACAGACCTAAATACATGCACATTTACGTGGAATCTGCTTTAACCCTAAGAAATTATAGGCAAAATTTTTTGTGTATGCATGTAATGCTGGGGAGGAGATTTGTAGCTTTCATCAGATTTTTAAAGTGTGCTTGCCACCTAAAGCGTTTATGGACCTTCCCTATCTGTCCCAGAAGTGGTTATTCTATTTCACATAGTTCTTTGTTTCTTCATAGTACTTTTCACAATCTATGAACTTTTGTCCATTTCTGTTTTTCCCAGCACTTCTTAAATTGCCTTTATTGTGATGATATTGTTTAAAAACATTACAAAGCTTTCAGGTGTACCATTCCATAACACATCATCTGTATATGATACCCATGTTCACCCCCCAAGTCAAGTCTCCTTCCATCACCATTTATTTCCCCTTTACCATCTTCTATCGACCTCGCTTACTTTTCCTCTTGTAATCACCACATTGTTATGTGTCTATAATCTTCTTTCCCTTTTATTTTTTAAAATTTTTATTAATTTTAATGGAGTGACATCAATAAATCAGGGTATATATCATATGTTTAAAGAAAACATGTCCAGGTTATCTTGTCATTCAATTATGTTGCATACCCATCACTCAAAGTCAGATTGTCCTCTTTCACCCTCTATCTAGTTTTCTTGGTGCCCCTTCCCCTCTTCCTCCCTCTCCCCCCCCCCAGTAACCACCACACTCTTGTCCATGTCTCTTAGTCTCGTTTTTGTGTGCCACCTATGTATGGAATCATGCAGTTCTTAGTTTTTTCTGATTTACTTATTTCACTCCGTATAATGTTATCAAGATCCAACCATTTTGTTGTAAATGATCTGATGTCATCATTTCTTATGGCTGAGTAGTATTCCATAGTGTATATGTGCCACATCTTCTTTATCCAGTCTTCTATTGAAGGGCTTTTTGGTTGTTTCCATGTCTTGGCCACTGCGAACAATACTGCAATGAACATGGGGCTACATGTAACTTTACGTATCAATGTTTCTGAGTTTTGGGGGTATATATCCAATAGAGGGATTGCTGGGTCATAAGGTAGCTCTATTTTCAATTTTTTGAGGAACCACCATACTTTCTTCCATAATGGTTGTACTACTTTACATTCCCACCAACAGTGAATGAGGGTTCCTTTTACTCCACAGCCTCTCCAACATTTGCTATTACCTGTCTTGTTGATAATAGCTAATCTAACAGGTGTGAGGTGGTATCTCGTTGCAGTTTTGATTTGCATTTCTCTAATAGCTAATGAAGATGAGCATCTTTTCATATATCTGTTGGCCATTTGTATCTCTTCCTGGGAGAAGTGTCTGTTCATGTCCTCTTCCCATTTTTTTATTGGATTGTTTGTTTGTTTGTTGTTGAGTTTTATGAGTTCTTTGTATATTTTGGATATTAGGCCCTTATCTGAGCTGTTGTTTGAAAATATCATTTCCCATTTAGTTGGCTTTCTGTTTATTGTGTTGTCAGTTTCTCTTGCTGAGCAAAAACTTCTTAGTCTGATGTAGTCCCATTCATTTATTTTTGCCTTCACTTCCTTCGCCTTTGGAGTCAAATTCATAAAATGCTCTTTAAAACCAAGGTCCATGAGTTTAGTATCTATATCTTCTTCTATGTACTTTATTGTTTCAGGTCTTATATTTAGGTCTTTGATCCATTTTGAATTAATTTTAGTACAAGGGGACAAACTATAGTCAAGTTTCATTCTTTTGCATGTGGCTTTCCAGTTTTCCCAGCACCATTTGTTGAAGAGACTTTCTTTTCTCCATTGTGTGTTGTTGGCCCCTTTATCGAAAATTATTTGACCATATATATGTGGTTTTATTTCTGGACTTTCTATTCTGTTCCATTGGTCTGAGTGTCTATTTTTCTGCCAATACCATGCTGTTTTGATTGTCGTGGCCCTATAATAGAGTTTGAAGTCAGGTATTGTAATGCCCCCAGCTTCATTCTTTTTCTTTAGGATTGCTTTGGCTATTCAGGGTTTTTTATAGTTCCATATAAATCTGATGATTTTTTGTTCCATTTCTTTAAATAATGTCATTGGAATTTTGATGGGAATTGCATTAAATTTATATATTGCTTTTTTTTCCCTTTTCTTAATCTCTTCACCTTCTCACCCAGTCCCCAAACCCCTTCCCCTCTGACAGCTGTCAGTCTGTTCTCTGTATCTATGACTGTTTCTATTTTGTTTGTTAGTTTATTTTGTTCATTAGATTCCACATATAAGTGAAATCATACAGTACTTGTCTTCCTATGACTAGCTTATTTCACTTAGAATTGTTTCTCTGTACCTTAAAATATAAGGTCCTAGAGGTTGGGAAACTGGTTTATCTTTTTAAAGATTATATTTCCAGCTTCTGAGAGATTTTTCAAGTATATGATAGACATTCAATAAATATTTATTTGATCAATGGTAAGTGAGACCTATACAATTAGTGAAATCATTTACTATAAAAGTTGTAAATTACCATTTACTATGTATGTATGCTATGCCTGATGATAAATAGACTGTAATTTATTTTAACTTAATTTTTATAAAAACAGAGGTAGGCACTGATATCCTTATTTTTAATATGAGGAAAGTGAGAAGCTGAAAGTAATATCAAATCACCTGTGCAATAGGTGGTAGTGCAAGAATTACAACTTGGCCAATTTGGCTCTAAAGACTATGCATTTAGACTTACGGTATTCTTCCCTCTGTATAGAACCAAAGATGAAGAAATTAGCACATCAAGCCCTGGCCAGTTGGCTCAGTGGTAGAGTGTCAGCCTGGTGTGCAGAAGTCCCGGGTTCGATTCCCGGCCAGGGCACACAGGAGAAGTGCCCATCTGCTTCTCCACCCCTCCCCCTCTCCTTCCTCTCTGTCTTTCTCTTCCCCGCCCACAGCCGAGGCTCCACTGGAGCAAAGATGGCCCGGGCGCTGGGGATGGCTCCTCAGCCTCTGCCCCAGGCGCTAGAGTGGCTCTGGTCGCAACGGAGCGACGCCCTGGAGGGGCAGAGTATTGCCCCCTGGTGGGCATGCCGGATGGATCCCGGTCGGGCGCATGCGGGAATCTGTCTGACTGTCTCTCCCCATTTCCGGCTTCAGAAAAACACAGAAAAAAAAAAAATAAAGAAAGAAATTAGCACACCATATATCTGTGAGCACAGCATATACCTGTGTGCAGGATGGTATAATCTTGTGGATCTTATCTTTCTTTAATAAATCCAGCACAAAACTACTGACAACACTTTCTTATATTTACTTCTCTTATTCTTTAAATTTTAGAAATCATTTGTTTTTTGTATTACCTCCTTAGGTCTCTATTCATGGGTTCATTCACTTATCATTATTTTATTCATCATATGCAATCTAAACAGAAAAAAAAGTTTGTCCTCTCAATAAATTCAATTAATAAAAATAGAGAAAAGAATTAAACCATGAAAAATGCTAGTGCAAGGATACAGAAAAAGACCTAGGACATCTAGGGGAAGAAGCTATTTAATTCTACAGAGAAATTCAGAGATGTCCTCACCATAAAGGTGACATTTAAAGTAAATCTTGAATCTTGAGGAAAAGATACCAAGCAACAAAAGGAAATAAGAGCATTTCCATGACAAACCTACCAGGTAGTTAGGCAAAGATGATTATTATTATTTAGTTTATTGCATAAACTAAGACTCTGTGAACAAGTCAGTCACACAACATATTGTTCTATAGGTACAACCATTTCTCCTGTCCTGGGCCTCTCAACATTATAGCCTGATTCAAAGATGTTTTCCATACTGGATTCATGTTTTTATTTGTCCTAATTAAAGTTTTAAACTTTATCAATGGTGTTTTTAATGTCTATCCCAAAGGTCATAGAATCAAAGTGGTTTTCATGGAACAATTAGTACAACTCTTTGATTACATCTTTTCTTTCAGCAACTTATACTGTTTAATTATTGTTACCAACATTTTTTATTATCAGCATAAGAAATGAGAGGTAGTGGTGTTCTAATACATACTGTATTCCCCCATGTGTAAGGTGCACCTTTTCTGAAAAATTTAGGGTCTAAAAAGTGGGTGCATCTTATACAGTGGTTGTAGTTTTTTTACTTGCATTTCCTGCTTTTTTCATGCTTGTTTTTGCACTCATTGTTGAAGACAGTGATTTGTCATCAGACACAGATGAGGACAAACTAATGAATGGGAGTTTTGACAGTGATGAGAAGTTGTATGGATTTTGTGATGAGTAAAACTTGAGTTCAATAACTTTATGTAACACATTATTTTTTAAATTTCAGGGCTCAAAATTAAGGGGCATGTTATACATGGGAGCATCTTATGCATGAGGAAATATGGTACATATTATTCTCAAGCATTGCAATATCTTCTTCTGTATTGTACTTCTATTAAACTAATCACATTTTTTTAATGTGCAACTAGTTTACTATTACAAAGTGATATTTGGTATGCCTATTCCTAAATGTGTATAAGTAATTTTGCAACTTTTTCTTTCTTTAATTATTTTTTTTAACAAATACTTATTGTATAATTTTTTCCAGGCAAGTTGTAGACCCTGAGAATAGAATAGTGATTGAACAAAATGGAATACCTGAACTTAAAAAGTTGTGTCCAAATGAAGAGACCTAATAAATAGCCTATCAACCAGTAAGTCCTATAACAAGGGAAACTATAAATTCCATGGTGATGTATAAGAAGAATATTCAGCCCAATAGAGAGAGATGAAAAATAGTATTATGGTGGTGTTCCTCGGGGAAAAGGCTGAGCTGAAATCTAAAGATGAGGAAGAGTTAGGAAGGGGAAAAGAAGAGTGGAGCAAGGTTGGGGAGGTTAGGGGGACTGTTATGAGTAGAGAAGGTGTCAGGTTTCCTTATGGACCTTACTATATGTTGCCAGCTGGAAACTAACTTTCCTTAACTAGTTTATATGACTGCCACAATTACCCCTAACTAATAAGAATTTAAAATATTTATAAAGAAGACTCCATTTGATTGTTTGGCTGCATTATCATTGTAAGAATCATAGATCTCTTTCAAAGATCATATATCTATCTATCTATCTATCTATCTATCTATCTATCTATTATCTATCTATCTATCTATCTATCTATCTATCTATCTATCTAATCTCCAGGCTCTAACTCCAAATCATTTTCAGTCAAAATAAAAAGCCAAAGAAACACATCCTATATTCTTTTGTTAATACAAAAAATGACATGAAAAAACATGTTTAACCTACTTCCCACCTGCTAGTGAAGTAAACTTAAATTGCATTAATAAAGCTAGCAAAAAATAGAACTACCTTATGACCCAGCAATCCCTCTACTGGGTATATACCCCAAAACCTCAGAAACATTGATACGTGAAGACACATGTAGCCCCATGTTCATTGCAGCACTGTTCACAGTGGCCAAGACATGGAAACAACCAAAAAGCCCTTCAATAGAAGACTGGATAAATAAGATGTGGCATATATACACTATGGAATACTACTCAGCCATAAGAAATGATGACATCAGATCATTTACAGCAAAATGGTGGGATCTTGATAACATTATAAGGAGTGAAATAAGTAAATCAGAAAAAAACAAGAACTACATGATTCCATACATTGGTGGAACAGAAAAATGAGACTAAGAGACATGGACAAGAGTGTGGTGGTTACCAGGGGTGGGGGGAGGGAGGACATGGGAGGGAGGGAGAGAGTTAGGGGGAGGGGGAGGGGCACAGAGAACTAGATAGAGGGTGGCGGAGGACAATCTGACTTTGGGCGAGGGGTACGCAACATAATTTAATGACAAAATAACCTAGACATGTTTTCTTTGAATATATGTACCCTGATTTATTAATGTCATCTCATTACCATTAATAAAAATTTATTTAAAAAAAAAAAGAAAGCTAGCAAAACTCTCTCTTTTCATGTTGATCTTTATGAATGCATCACCATCTTTTTTCTTTCAAAAATGTTATTGTTGATAAAAATCAATCAGAGTTGAGTGAAGGTAAGATATTACTAACATAAAAATATGTAAATACACATAGTGTTTGATATACTTTAAATTTTTTCCTAGTTTATTGAAACAATGCAATTTCAGTTGTATTGTGATGCTTGGTGGAAAGTTATTTATAACTTACCATTTTGTTTTTTTAACAATTTTTTTTTACTATTTCTGGTAGGTTTTTAATAAAAATGATGATTTCTAAAATTACATTGCAAACTTTTAACAAGTCAAAATATGATTATCTTTTTTTCTCACTATGAGTTACAAATTTTCTCATGGTGGTTGTTAAGGATTAATTATGTTTTAAAATATAAATGTTTTAATAGCATAACTCACTTTTAAACACAGTCACATTGTTCAAACTTCAACAAATGATTTTATATAAAAAAGGACACCACCCACATGCTTTTAAAGAACAGGGTTGGGTTTTGTATAGTAGTTAGACTATTATCTGCAGGATTAGAGACCCTAGTTAAAGACCATAATAAAACACTATTCCTTGCTGATTACTTTTATTTGCAGGTGGTTATCTAACCACCCAGTAGAAAAGTTTATGCACTGTATTTTTAAAAAACAAAAGGAAGCCTTTTTTAAACCTTAAGTCCCTTTATCTAAGCCATACTACATAATAATTTGCATTATACCTCTGGTTCAATAGTTTTATATGTTTAAGCTATCAAGAATCATTTTTAATGTGTTCTAAATAATTTTTAATCATCATACCTCCTTTGGCCAATATTTGTGATTGTTAAAAGTTAAATGTAAGAACTAAATACTATGTAAATTGAATGCAGTATTTGATTTTTAGGTTTGTCCTTTTACGATGAGATGGTTTGAGATATTAAAGACATGTCAATGTAATCAGTGCGTGAATAATTCTGGCTATTGTTGAGGCTTTCTTATATAAGAAGTAATTGCAAGATTAACCAAAACACTAAACATTCAGAGAAATCTAATCCTACTTCTGAGGAGACTGTGAGTACAACCTCTGCTGAGAAAAATTGAGATTTGAATTATTAGATTCTTTTCTCTTTAACCCAACTGTGCATTTTTTAAAAGCCTAGATATTTGTTGCATATTCATCTATGTAATGTATCGATCTAAATTAAGGTTTGTTCTTCTGAGATTTGATTTATTTTTTCTTTTATTTTTATATATAATTACAATTCTTTTATATCGTTTGATTTTCGAGAGATAGAGGAAGAGAGAGAGAGGCATTCATTTGTTATTCCAGTCAGTTGTGCATTCATCAGTTGTTTTCCAATATGTGCGCTGACTGGGGATCAAACCAGCAACCTTAGCATTTTGGGACAATGTTCTAACTAACTGAGCTTTCCAGTCAGAGCTATATGAAATTCTTCATTACTAGTTGAAAAATTTGTTTATTAATTCAGCATTTGTGTAATAAATGTCTACTGTGAATATCTTGTATCCTTCCTTCTTCCTTTTGAGAAGCAGTAGATCAGTCCTCTAGTGTCATATGAACTGGCTGTATTGATATGTTATATTGGATAATTCAAATTCATGCAAATAAACTGTTATTGAATTAACTATAATGAATGCTGTTGTTAAACTTCGTAGGATACTAATATACATCTTCAAATTATAACCCTTTCAAAATAGGTTTAGATCAGATTATGTAACTCTCCATGCAGATGTCCAGATAGTTCCTTATAGATGCTGGCCTAGCACATCCTTAGAAACATTATAATGGAGAAGAACAAAGTCTTTAGAGACAGATGATTTAGTCTCAAATATGGGCTCAGGGGCTTTCTACATACTGTTTGGGAAAATCCTCTATAAACCTTAGCATGCTCATCTGTAAAATGGGAAATATAATGCTATTTACCTCATAGGGTTAGCAAGAGAATTAAATGTAATAATACTAATAATAACTGTATTTATACAAGGTTTACTAAATGCATAATATCCTGTTAAAAAGTTTACTTTTGTTATCTTAATGAATTCTCATAATAACTTCAGGACATGCACTATTACTCGCTCTATTTTATCAAAGAGGAAACCATTTAGAGAAGGTAACTTGCTTACACATGTAACATGTTGAACACTGCTCAGCACATAGTGATCACTCTGTCAATGTTAGTTACTGCTATTATCCCAGAATTTGCCATTAGGTATTTTGAGAACATTTATTCCGCCCTGAACATTTTTGGGTGCATGTATATGACTCAAACCATTGGTTAAATATCATCACTTTATGGTAACAAATTACTTAGTGGAGGCAATGGATGGTATGAAATTATAGATTCCTGAAATATTTGATCAAAGCCTTCTGGCTTGAATGTTAAAACACTGTTGGTTGGTCTTTATATATTAGTTTGTCCCTTTCTAAAATATCATTGTAAAGACATGTTTTAATTTAAAATTCATTTTAAAGAGATTTTATTAAATATAATCCTAGACTAAACAGGTGGACAAACTATTAGACTGAAGGTCAGATTTAGGTATTGAGGGTTTTAATTGCGTTTTACTGTAAGTCACTATGCTAAGTGTTCTTCATGAATTATGACAAATTTTTATACTGCCTCTGTTGAAATATCATCAGAAACTGAGAAGTTGCTTTTCAAAGAATCTCACTTGAATCCAATAATCTGAATCTTACAAGTCTTCATTATATAGAATTAAAATCTTTCCTCATGTGACCTGAAATATTGCTTTCAGTATGCAGTAGTTTCTTAATAAATACATATTAAATTATTGATTTCTGGTACAATAAAAATAAATTGATTGAAAACAGTCCTCCAAATGGCCTTCCTTCAAAAATTTGAGGACAAGTATCTTCTCCTTTGAATCTTTTTTCATCAGCTTAATATCTGAAGATTCTCAAACTTACTGTTGGTGATTATAACATAGAAGAAAGTTTAGCCTGACTAAGTAGTGGAACAGTGTATAGAGTGTAGGCCTGGGATGCTGAGGACCCAGGTTCAAAACCCCAAAGTTATGGGCTTGAGCGTGGGGGCTCACCAGCTTGAGCACAGGGTCACCGGCTTGAGTGTGGGATCATAGACATGACTTCATGCGGCTTGACCCCAAAAATGGCTGACTTGAAGCCCAAGGTCTCTGACTTGAGCCCAAAGTCGCTGGCTGAGCTGGAGCCCCCTCCCACCCCCCATCACAGCACATATGAGAAAGCAGTCGATGAATAACCAAAGTGCCGCAACTGCCAGTTGCTGCTCCTCATCTCTCTCCCTTTCTGTCATCTGTTTGTTCCTGTCTGTCTCCCCTCTCTCTATCTCCCTCACAAAAAATAAATAAATAAAATTAAACAATTTAAAAAATAATGTAGAAGGAAGTTTAGGTGTTCTGCATCAAATGTCAAATACTCTCTGTGCTGAGAAACAAGAAATAATTGCCATCACAAGATCAAAAAAGTTGAGTGGGGGGAAAAGCTTATAAGTTGTAATTTTAATTATAATGTAAAAATTGAAAGGAACACTAGTACATTTCTACTGAATTTGATTGTATGTGAAATTCCTAGTTATTGTCTAAGAAAAAACGCTGACCATTTGCCCCAAAGACTACATGTTCACAAATAAGTTTTTATGAAGGATTAGCTCTAGTAGGCTCATCAGTTAGGCTACTTTCAATGTAAAACATTTTATTTACTTCATAGCAAGCACATTTTCTGGCTGATCTCTTGACCTATATTGCTTTACAACTACAAAAGGTCTAATTTTGGTGTGGTTTTTTTTGTTTTTTTTGTTTTGTATTTTTCTGAAGTTGGAAATAGGGAGGCAGTCAGACAGACTCCCGCATGTGCCTGACCGGGATCCACCCAGCACGCCCACCAGGGGGCAATGCTCTGCCCATCTGGGGCGTTGCTCTGTTGCAACCAGAGCCATTCTAGCGCCTGAGGCAAAGGCCATAGAGCCATCCTCAGCACCTGGGCCAACTTTGCTCCAATGAATGAAGCCCTGGCTGCGGGAGGGGAAGAGAGAGACAGAGAGGAAGGAGAGGGGGAGGTGTGGAGACGCAGATGGGTGCTTCTCTTGTGTGCCCTGGCAGGAAATCGAACCAGGACTCCTGCACGCCAGGCTGATGCTCTACCACTGAGCCAACCGCCAGAGCCCTGTGTTTTATTTTTAAATGATACATTCTTATTTTCATAAATGGTACCATGTCTACTATACTATATGTATTAAATATACTGTATTCTGTACCTTGCTTTTACAATCCACTGGGATAACTTTTCATATACTCACATACAGATCTACTTCACTGTTTTCTTTTAAACAAGGTGCATGGCATTCTGTAGTATAGTTGCAAAATAATTTATAAAATTATGTCTTCTATTGATAGGCATTTAAATTCTCAATCTTCCCTATTATAAACAATACTGTAATGAACACCCTATTACATAAGTTATACACATTTGTAATTATATTTGAGGTTAAGTTTCTAAATGTGAAATGGAAGGGATATGTATATAAAATTTTCATAACTATTTTGTAAATTTTTATAAGTATTACCACATTCTTCTTGAAAGGCCTTGCAAAAATTTATATTTTCATAAACAACCTTTAAGTGTCTATTTTATCTAACTTTGATTTATCAAACTTTATTTGATAGGTGAACATTTTTGTAACATTATAGTTTTAATTTATATTTTAGTAATAATAAATGAAATTGAAAATATTTGCAAAAATTTTAAGTCTTAAGGTTTTAGGACACTTTTATTTCCATGAAAAGCTTTTTCACATACTATACCAATTTCTATTGCTGTTGGTCTTTTTCTTACTTATTTTTAAAAGCTAATTAGATATTACAGAAATTAATCTTTTGTCATAAGAGTTGCAGATATTTTATGGAGGGTGGAGCATATAGTTTTTGGCTTTTTAAAATAGCCTGTCAATTTTGATACAACAATTATGTGAATGATTAATCATTTAAACAATAGTACTAAACCAGTCTATTTGAAATTACCCTTAAATCATCTTTACAATAGGTTGCTATTTTTTTTACCTATAAAATATGAGTGAGTTGAATTGAAAAATTGCTAGAGTTATTTTCAAATCATGATATCAATTTTTCTTTTAGTTGCTAAACATTTATGAAAAAATATATTTTACCATCCAATACAATGTCAATTTATACATCAAGGCTTACCTAAGTAATTTCAATTAGGAAACATCACAGCAAAAAATTAAAGAGCAGAACTTTCCTAAAATCATATTTAGCCCTGGCTGGACAGATTAGTTGGTTAGAGAATCATGCAGAACTGCAGACGTTGCCATTTAGGTCCCCAGTCAGGGCTCATACAGGATCAGATTAATGTTCCTATCTCTCTTTCTCTCCCTTCCTCTCTCACTAAAATCAATAAATAAACACTAAAAAAAGAAAAAATGTCTTCTTTAAAAAAAAAAAAGCCTGACCTTTGGTAATGCAGTGGATAAAGCATCGACCTGGAACACTGAGTCACCGATTAAAAACCCTGGGCTTGCCTGGTGAAGACACATATGGGAGTTGATGCTTTCTGCTCCTCCCCCCTTCTTTCTCTATCGCTCTCTCCTCTCTAAAATGAATAAATAAAATATTTTTTAAAGTATCTTTAAAATTATATTCACATGTTAATCTAGTTATGTTAGCATTTTAAGAAGGTGGAAGTAGTTTTTAAATCCACATAATTACCTCAGATTGATAAATATTTATGGAGTGACTATTATAAATAATATTAAAACCATCATGATAGGATTATACTGATATTGAACTGAGAAGAACCAACTACCCGCATAATGCCTCACTCCCCAATGTTGGACTCTCAAAATAAATTGACAAAAGCCTTAAACATAAGGCATAATAAGAATATAATATTATGCCAGACAATTACAAGAAATTTTTATCAATTAAGTTTTGTTCAAGATCACTTCAAAACCAGTTGGGAAATGTTCTTAAGCAAAAGGAATCAAACAGTTAAAACATGTTAAGCATTAAAATGCCTGTGTTCACCTCCACATCTCCCAAGTTTTTACTCAACAGAATACAGGGTTGGGCAAAAGTAGATTTACAGTTTGAGTACACAAAACACAGAGTTTATTCTTATATTATTGTTTATTTATTATTGTATTATTTTCTATATGAATAATTGTAAACTTTTTAGTCCACTCTGTATACTAAAACCTAAACATTTCTGTATAAATTGTTATCAAAAAGAGTATTATGAAAGTGTAATAGATTAACCATGGCATGAAATATTCTTCTATTTCAGACTGGTCCAAAATGTGGTTATTATTAATAGTGGCAAATTTGATATCGGCACTTGGAACGACACAAGGTTTCTTTGGAAAATTAAATCCTGAAAGCCCTGAAGTGACTATGAATATTGTAAGTTACTAGAGAAAAACAAAACCTAAAACACCAAGAAATTACCATGATTTAGAATTATAGTGGATTTGGCCCTGGCCAGTTGGTTCAGAGGTAGAGCATTGGCCGGCATACGGATGTCCTGGTCTGATTCCCCGTCAGGGCACACAGAAGTGACGATCTGCTTCCACCTCACCTCCCCCTCACCACTTTCTTTCTCTTTTCCTCCCACAGCCATGGCTTGATTGGCTTAAGTTAGTTGGCCTCAGTATTGAGATGGCTCCATGCCTCCACATCAGGCGCCAAAAAAAAAAAAAAAAAAAAAAAAAAAAAAAAGTTTGGTTGCAAAGCAATTGAGCAACAGCTCCAGATGGACAGAGCAGGCCCCCCTAGTGGACTTGCCTGGTGGATCCTGGTCGGGATGTATGCAGGAGTCTGTTTCTCTGCCTCCCCTCCACTCACTAAAAAAGAAAAAGAAAAAGAAGAACTATAGTGATATAAGCTTTTACATACACAATTAAATATAACTATCTACTTACTAGATGCATTTAAGAAGTCAACAAAAAAAGTTTTGGGTTTTCCTTATTAGAGTCAGATGATTTCCTATTGGGGATACCCAAGTGAAGAATATGAAGTCGTGACTGAAGATGGTTATGTTCTTGAAATCTACAGAATCCCTCATGGAAAGAAAAATTCAGAGAATAGAGGTATAACCTTCTTCCCTTCCTTCCTATTTCCCTCTTCCTTTCTCCCCTCTGCCCTCTTCACCTCTTTATTAATCTTTTTCTTTCCTTTTTCCTCTTTTTTTTTTTCAAAAGACTTAAAAACATTTTGTTCATTCTGGAAAGGAACAATGATTTTCTCATCTCCAGTCTTCAAGGAGATCACCATCAAGCAAATAAGATAGATAAGCAAATAATTATAATAATATGTGATCAGAGCAATGCTAGAACTCTGCACAGGATAAACTAGATTTCCTGACAAAGACACCTAACTAGGAGAAGTCAAGGAAAGTTTGCTCTCGGAAATATAACTAAGATCAGCCTAGAAAATCAGAAAGAGTTAGCTAAGATGTGTGTTGTGGAGGGGAGAAAAGGGAGGCAATTCAAAGCTCATTTCCTAAGGAAATCAAAGTCATTTTTGCTACTATTAAAAATGTATCTTTTTCTCATTGTAGAAAACATTGTACAGTATAAAAAGTAAAATTAAGCAAGACAACAAACTAACATCATGCTGAATTTTTTTTTAAATATAATTTTTCAATAGTTTTTAGAGACATAATTGGCATACAATATTTAAAGTGCATTATTCATGGTGGCCAAGGCATGGAGACAACCAAAGTGTCCTTCCATAGATGGTTGGATAAAGAAGATGTGGTACTCGGTCATAAGAAAAGATGAAAGTTGCCTAACCAGAGGTGGCACAGTGGATAAAACAACATCAACCTGGAACTCTGAGGTCTTCAGTTTGAAATCCTGGGCTTGCCCAGTCAAGGCACATTTGAGAATCAACTACTATGAGTTGACACTACCTGCTCCTCTCTCCCCTTCTTTCTCTCTCTCTCCTCTTTCTAAAATCAATAAATAAAAATTTAAAAAAAGATGGAATATGCTACCTGTGACAAACTGGATGGACCTTGAGAATATTATATTAAATGAAATAAGTCAGTCAGAAAAAACTGAGAATTATGATTTCATTCACAGGTGGGATAGAAACTGAGACACAAGAACAGAGACAATAGTATACTGGTTACCAGAGGGAGAAGGTTGGAGGGTGGTAGAAGATAAAGGGGGGCAAATGCATGGTGACAGAAGATAGTTTGACTTCAGGTGATGGGCACACAACACAATGTACAGATCATGTATCATAAAGATGTACAATTGAAATCTATATGCTCTTATTAACCAATTTCACCCCATTAAATTTAATAATGAAAATTTTATTTTTTATTTATTTTTTGATAGAGACAGCGAGAGGGACAGATAGGGAAAGACAGACAGAAAGGGAGCGAGATAAGAAGCATCAATTTTTCGTTGCGGCATCTTAGTTGTTCATTGATTACTTCCTCATATGTGCCGTGACCGGGGGGCTACAGCAAACCAAGTGACCCCTTGCTCAAGCCAGCAATATTGGGCTCAAACCAGTGACCATGGGGTCATGTCTATGATCCCACGTTCACCAGCAACCATGTGCTTAAGCTGGTAGGCCCACATTCAAGCCCACAACCTTGAGTTTTGAACCTGGGTCCTCTACATCCCAGTCCAATGTGCTATCCACTGTGCTACTGCCTGGTCAGGCTAATAATAAAAATTTTAAATAAAGTATATATTTGTTAAGTTTTTTGTCATCTGAAAAACCATCACCAAAATTAAGGTAAGATATTATTCAAGAATATTCAACTCAATCAAGCAAATGATGTAATGCTAGTAATGTAAAAGCCTGCTTCTATATTTATATTTATCTTAGACTAAAGAATGATTTAAGCCTGACCCGTGGTGGCACAGTGGATGAAGCCTCGACCTGAAACACTGAGGTCGCCGGTTCAAAACCCTGGTCTTACCTGGTCAAGGCACATATGGGAGTTGATGCTCCCTGCTCCTCCCCCTGCTCTCTCTCTCTCTCTCTCTCTCTCTCTTACCCATTCCCCCTCCCACCTCTCTAAAATAAATTTTAAAAAAGAATGATTTATAAATGTTTTAATTTTTTTTTTCTTTAGGCCAGAGACCTGTCGTGTTTTTGCAGCATGGTTTGCTCACATCAGCCACAAATTGGATTTCCAACCTGCCCAACAACAGCCTGGCCTTCCTTCTGGCAGATGCTGGTTATGACGTGTGGCTGGGGAACAGCAGGGGAAACACCTGGGCCAGGAGAAATATATACTATTCACCAGACTCTGTTGAATTCTGGGCTTTCAGGTAAAGAGGGGAACAATTAACAATGGACACTTAAAAATAAATATTGAGTTTTAAAAGCGTGGGTGTTTACCTCTTCCAACTCAGTCCTAGTTTAACATATTATACTTCAAGTAAGAAGAGAAGGGAGTCATTTATCCCTTAATCCTTTCTTTTTTTTTTTTTTTCTGAAGCTGGAAACGGGGAGAGACAGTCAGACAGACTCCCGCATGTACCCGACCGGGATCCACCCGGCATGCCCACCGGGGGCGACGCTCCGCCCCTGGGGGGGGTCGCTCTGCCACAACCAGAGCAGCTCCAGCGCCCGGGGCAGAGGCCAAGGAGCCATCCCCAGCGCCCGGGCCATCCTTGCTCCAATAGAGCCTTGGCTGCGGGAGGGGAAGAGAGAGACAGAGAGGAAGGAGGGGGTGGGGTGGAGAAGCAAATGGGCGCCTCTCCCATGTGCCCGGCCGGGAATCGAACCCGGGTCCCCCGTACGCCAGGCCGACGCTCCACCGCTGAGCCAACCGGCCAGGGCCCCCTAATCCTTTCTTGAATTTTTTCATACACCTCATCACAAAGGTAGCTTTTTCTCCAAACATTTTGTGGACTCATTACCCAGTATTAGAGAATTCCTTGAATTGCTTTTCCAAATGAAATGAGCAAAATGACTGAAACAAGAAAATTTTATACCCCAAGTAGATTCAAAAAGAAACATCCCTATGGATTCAAGAGGCTGTTAAACCCAGTAAAGGGTTCGAGAACAGCAATCTGAGTCAATATTTATATTGAGGATGGGTTGAACACCATGAAGATGTTATCAAAGGTTTTCTAACACTATCCTGAAAATTGCTAATGGAAGTGGAGAACCAAAGACAATTTGGTTGGTGGTGCTGCGGCACCAAAAGGCTGAAAGTTCTAGGAGCTGAAAGGAAGCCCATGTGTCCTGGCTGTAGTGAGGAAGTGGGAGATTGACATGAGAGGGGACTAGAGATGCCATCAAGGTCCCAGGAGGCCAAGACTATTGTAGACCATGGTAAAGGCCTTGGAGCTCATTCTAAATCTGATGAAAAGTCACTGAAAAGTTTTAAACAAGGGAGTGGCATAATCTTGTTTTCATTTTCAAAATATCATTCTGGCTGATTGGTGAAGAATAAAATAGAGAAGGATATAGTTCATATTAAATAGCAGTAGAATACTGCATACAAATGACTTTTAAATTTGACATTGTCTAAGGTATAGAAATAACCTCCAGCTACAGATATTATCTTGTTTGATTAAATTGTGACTTTAATGCTGTGCTTCATGTCAACTGTTTATAAGAAGCTACCCCAAACAGCATCTGGTACTCACTAATGGTCTATGAGCAGCGATACTTAGAGACTCTAGTTTTCAATTTCTCAAAGGGAGACTTTTAGAAACTATAGCAAGAAAATATGTTGTTTTATTTTGTCCTTTCTTCTTGCAGCTTTGATGAAATGGCTAAATATGACCTCCCAGCCACAATTGACTTGATTTTACAGAAAACTGGACAGGAAAAGCTACACTACGTTGGCCACTCCCAGGGCACCACCATTGGTAGGTAAAAGCAGTTGAAACAGGTAGCTTAATTCATATGGACCCCTTTCCAGATATTATGTTGACCATTATGCTAATTGCTTTCCATTCATTATATAATGTAATGTCGACAACCCAATGATATAGGAACAATTATTACTCCTATTGTATACATGGGAAAACAAAAGAGGGGGTAAATAAATTGTGCAAGGTAACGTTATTCCAAATAACGTTTACCAGCCCAGGTACTCTGATTCCCAAGCCCATGCCCTGAAACGTAGCACCACACAGCCTCTGGACTGAACTGATTCTATTCATTCAACCACATTAATAGAGCATCTACAAGATGCCCTAAGAATACAGTAATAAAGAAAATAGATTAATTAAAACTTTTGTCTTCTTACTACTTATACTCTAGTGGGAGGGGGCACAAAAAATAACAAAGATTAAAAAGTCAGATGTAAACTCAGATAATGGTAATGCTATGGAAAGACAAGTAAATAAAGGAAGGATATTAGAAAGCATCAGAGGGGTACACAGCAATTTTAGATAGGGAACAGCATCAGCCACTCTCTAAGTGAAGACATGAAGGAGTGTAAGGAGTAAGCCATGTGCATTGCCTACTGACATTCCAAATGGTCTGAGGCTGTAGTACATGTAACATGTTCAGGAAGTGGCAATGAAGGTATTCACTGTGTAGATGAATCAGGTTGAACGAATGAGACAGAGAGAGAGATATGATCGAGAAGGGACTGAGGAAAGCAGACTGTTAGGGCTTTTTGGCTATTGTAAGAATTTTATCTTTCACTCTAAAAGAAAAGGAAAATTAAGGAAGAATTTTGAATAGAGAAGTTACATGATCTGACCTATTGATCCTCTACAGAATTAGTAGTAATGTGATCCCATTAACAGGATCCCTTCAGTTACTGACAGGAAACAAAGGTTGGAGCAGAGAAACCAGTTAGAAGACCCATGTGAGAGATGATAGTGACATAGACGAGAAGGTACAGGTAGCTGGGGAGGAAATGATATGTAGTTAGGCTCTGGGTCTATATTTTAAAATATATTTTAATAGTGGAACCAACAGGATTTGCTTACATATGGGATATGGATATAAGAGAAAGAGAGGAGTCAAGGATGATGCCAAGATCTGCGGCCTGAGCACCTGGAGCAATGGAGATGCCATTAACCAAGATGAAGAAAACTGCGAGAAGAACTGATGTATCCAGGGAGAGCAGGAGCTCAATTTTAGACATGCTATTGGATACTCAAGTGGAGGGGTCAAGCCATCAGTGGTAAAAGAAGTAGGGTGGAAGCACAAGTGGGAAATGAGGCATCATATAGGAGGAATAAAGGCATGTGCTTTTTTGTTTGTTTTGCTGATTCTCACTGTCAGCTGATTACTTCATTTTCTATTAAAATTCTAAGCAGTCAGAATGTCCATATAAGGACACACACACACATATATATATACAAGGAAGTAGATAAAATTGGTGGTGAAAATTCTCTTCTTACTGCTAGATTGTCTTAAAGCCTGGATCTCACCTATAAAAATTTAGGCAGAGGCAAATGTCAGTGAGATAGAGATTCTTAATGTCCTTATTATTACATAACAGGTCGTGTTCACAAGGGGATGAAGATTAGTGCACAGCGTGTTTTTTAAAGAGTCACTCTTAAAGGAAAGGGCAAAAGCACAGCAATAGGCAGAGAGACAGAAGCAAAAAGGCCTCAACCAAGTCTGTACACATGGCTGTTCTTGAGCGGGGTGAGGTTGCTGGGCCTTTTTACTCACACTGTTGACAAGTCATCAAATGCAAGGCTGCCCAGAAGGGAGCCTAACCTTGAGTTCTCCTTGCGAAAAAAGCAAAATCAGAGAGAACTCACCACCTACCCTGCAGCTGGGGTTGAATAACTGCCTTAGACTTGAAGGAGGATCCGGGCAATGCATCATAGCAACAATGACAGGGTAAACAATTGACTCAAAATCCTTTATGAAAAAAAGGGAAATTTCCCGGATTACTAAGATTTATTCCTTTAATTTCCAAAACTACATAAAATTTAACCATTTTGGATGGAAATCTGCTTGAATTTATGACACACTCCCCTGACTTTTTAAATGGAATATTCTGAACAGAATTTAACTTTTTCTCAATGATCTAGACTAATGAAATTATTGCATTGAGATGTAATACAAAATTTTTCTTAGAATCATTTAGATGAGTAGAATTGCTGTCCTACCAATCACCAAATGATTCCAACCTACCACTCTTTCTAGTTATTTGAATTTTGAACACATCCATTTTTCTTTCTCACTTGTGGACAATTTGTCCTTGCTTTCATCATACTTGTAAATTTCTATAAGTTTATCTGCCTTTAAATTTATATCTTCTCAATTCTATGTGGTGGGAAGTTAGATTGTATCCTTGTTAGAATTGTGTCTAAAATAGGATTAAGTTTATATTGAACAAGCACCTGAGAAGTCACCTGTCCTGACAGTGCATAGACCTACTGAGGCTTCTCCTGTGTGATTCTTACTTACTCTGGGTGATATGCAGCTATAATCTAAAGAGTTAGGCAACTAGACAAAGAATTCTTTAATAAACTTAGTGCTCCTGGAGAAACCATTCTTTCTCTAATAGAATCAGGCTATATCTTATATAAAAGAGGCTGTTGTATAAACTGGAGAGTTTTTTTTCAGGCCCTTCTTGAGTCTTATCAATGTGCCATTATTAATGGTGGAAAAAGATTTTCCTATGTAATCTGACTGTATGAAATATAACTTTAAAACTATTTGATTATATTCTATTATACTACTATGTTACTGTTCATAAACCAATTAATTATGGAAAAGGCTGAGTATATTTAGTGTGTGTAGATGTTTGAATTATCTTAGCAACTCACTTGACAAGCATTTATTATGTGCCAAATATCCTGGTAAGTACATGATTCACCCTGTTTAGTTCCTATACAACCTAATGAAATACTCATTATTACCCTCTTATTTCATCTGAGGAAACTGAGGCTCTTAGAGTTTGGGTGACTTGTCCAGTCACAAGGCTAATAAACCACAGAGCCAGTATTTGAATCTTATTTAGTCAAATTTCAAACTTATACTTTTAAACTTTCTGCTTATGCAAGCTACTCATTTTATTTTATTTTATTTTATTTTATTCATTGTATAGAGGAAAGAAAGAGAGAGAGAGAGAGAGAGAGAGAGAGAGAGAGAGAGAGAAAGGGGGGAGAAGCAGGAAGCATCAACTCCCATATATGCCTAGACCAGGCAAGCTTAGGGTTTCGAACTGGTGACCTCAGCATTCCAGGTCAATGCTTTATATCAGGTCAAGTCAAACCTATTCATTTTAAAACTTAATTATCTCATTTGATGAAATGAATTTAAATATATCAAATCTTATGTATAGAGTATAAATAACTTTTTGTCATCCTATAATTATTCTAAAGTTGACCTATTTCTAAAGTCAGATAAGATTTTATTATAACTTTTTAAAAGTTCTACCTTCATGTACTCATACAGAATCTATGAAAATAAAACAAATATTTAAAAATACTAAAATATGCCTGACCTGTGGTGGCATAGTGGACAAAGTGTCGACCTGGAACGCTGAGGTTGCCATTCGAAACTTCAGGCTTGCCTGGTCAAGGCACATATGGGAGTTGATGCTTCCTGCTCCTCCCCTACTTCTCTCCAGCTCTCTCTCTCTCTCTCTCTCTCTCTCTTTCTCTCTCTCTCTCTCTTTCTCTCCCTTTCTCTTGCTCTTCTCTCTAAAATGAATAAATAAAATCTTTTAAAAATACTAAAAAAATATTAAAATCTGATTACTTTGAACAAGCGGAGATGGTCAGTTTCTCAGATTTCCTCAGATCTCTCTCTCACACACACACACACACACACACACTTGACCCATTCCTTGTTGTTCTGTTTCAGGTTTTATTGCCTTTTCTACTAATCCCAAACTGGCTAAGAGAATCAAAACCTTTTACGCATTAGCTCCAGTTGCTACTGTGAAGTACGTCACAAGCCCTTTAAACAAACTTGCAATTATTCCTCCATTCCTCTTCAAGGTATGTGATTCTTTTTAACTGAATGTAAGAGATTAAATTGTCCATGGATTTCAAAGGGAGGGAAAGAAACAAAAACACCTGGTGAACAATCATGTTTACATCCAGAATAGAATTGTATCCTTACTCTATTATTCCTCGAATAGGACTGGCCATGTTTGAATCCCTACTATAGCTTATGAGATCCCTGTATATTTCTTTATTCTTGATAACTTTCAAGAGGTTAGCAATGCCTCATAGATATTTCATTTATCAAGCACTCCACACAGCTATGTCAAGGCTGATTTCACCCCTGGAACAGGGAAAGGGAAATGAAAACAAAACCAAATAGTCCAATAAGAACTAAAATTTTTGGAAGTGGGGCCTTTGGGAGGTGATTGGATCATAAGGGTAGAGCCCTTATGAATAGATGAGTGTCCTGATGAAAGAGACAGCAGGGAGCTCTCTCACCCCTCCTGCCATGTGAGGACACAGTGAAAAGATGACAATCTGTGAACCCTGAAGCAGGTCCTCACTAGACACTGAACCTGCTGGCCCCTTGATCTTGGACTTTTAAGACTCTAGACACTAAATGGATGAAGAAAATTAGGAAGAGAAAGAATAGGATAAAAAAGGAAGGGAAAGAAGGGAAGGAAAAAGGAGAAAGAGTAAAGTAATGTTTGAAGGAGCCAAGGACTTAGAGACCCCTCTTCAATTACTCTTGGCTTTCTAACCGGTTTCCTAAGAGTTCTTTGCTCTTTAAATAGAGATGCAGTAGGGCAGTAGCATAAATATAACATACTATAAATATTAAGTAGCCATACATGGTAGGGAATTAATAATCTTTATTTTTTTCTAAAGCTTAATTACCTACTTTTTCCACACACCAAAACCAACACATATACATTTTCCTTTAAGAGAACAGGTTAGCCTCAAGCTATACAATGTAATGATGCCATTTCCTTGTCTGATTTTGTATGACTCATTTTTTTTCACTCTCAATTAACATGTGTGACTAAATCCTAATTCTTACATAGGGTCAAAGCTTTTATTCAAAGCGTAGGACTTTGTGATGATTCTGGCTATATTGATGCAGAACTTGTTCATTTCCTACTTGTACTTAGACTTCCCCGTAGGCAATGTAGAAAGTGCTAAAAAACAAAACAAAACAACAACAGCCAATAGACCTTCAGTCAGAGGCTTGGGGCTTGGGTCAGTATTCTACTTAAAATTAGTTCTAATTAGCCATTAGCCTAATGTTTTCTCTTGTATAAAATGGGGATGAAAAAATGTCTATTTTCCCCAAGAAGATTATTTAACTACCTAGCCTCATTGTCTTTCTGAAGACTTGGCTGAAAATATGGCTTAGAGTCACCATTTTCCTTTCTGATCTTTTCATAATTTATTGTTGAAATCGCACATCTTGACACTTAATTGTGACATGCTCTTTTATGATTTTATTTTATAACCCTTATTACCCCAACTAGACTGTGACTCTTTGTGTCTTATACTTCTTCTCAGCAATCAATACAATTCTCAATGCAACAATAAATACCCAATATTAATATATGTCCTGCCCATTCCACAACTTTATTGTGGAAATTATTTGAAATTCCTAAAACAACATACAAAAATATTAAAATATCACTAGCCTATTCACAACTGTACCAGCAAATTAGAGGAATTAATTAATCTTCTCTGCAGCTTGATTTTTCCAACCCTCTAATGCTTTTATTTTTTAGGTTATTTTTGGTAACAAAATATTCTACCCACACCACTATTTTGAACAGTTTCTTGCCACTGAAATATGTTCCCGTGAGATATTCAGTGCCCTGTGCAGCAATGCCTTATTCATCATTTGTGGATTTGACCAGAAGAACTTGAACACGGTTTGTATGCATTGAAATTTCTATTCTGAATATTTGGAGCAAGATTTTTGATTACTTGCCCCATCATCACTTAGAAATGTTCTTTTATAAGAACTAGAAGTAGCTTCAGAATTGTGTACATGATATGCAGATAAGACCAAAAGTAAACACAAGTCATTGCTCCCAGTTTCATCCCCTTCAAATTCCCTTCCTTCACCCCATTTTCCCTTTATGTAGAAAAAAATTAACTCACTATGTATAATGACTATCATTTATATGTATACACACACACATAGTTCTGCAAAGCAAGAGGTTTGTGTGTGAACAATTCACTCACTGCTCTCTGGCACTAAATAGAGAAAAGTAAAATGCTGAGAATTTAGACTAAAGAGCTAGATTAAAGTCTCTGGCTCCATGCTATTACTATTTGAGTAGCACTGGATATTTCTGTAAAATTCTTTGAGCCCCAATTCCCATTTTTATAGAATGAACATAATAAGCTCTCCTCTTTGAATGCTACAAATTAAAAGAGTTAGTCTATGCAATTGTACTTTGCAAGCTCTACAGCTACAGGTACCTGTGTTTTTCATATCTTTCCAGTAAACGTTGCCATAAAACAGAAAAACTTATGTCTTAGCTGTTGTGAAAAACTGAATATAGATCTAAGTGTGTGTGCATATGTGTGTTTTCTTTCTAGAGTCGCTTGGATGTGTATCTATCACATAATCCAGCGGGGACTTCTGTTCAAAATATGCTGCACTGGGCCCAGGTATCATTTCTCAAATGCTTTAAAAAAATATTTTTTTTTTTGTATTTTTCTGAAGTGACAAGCAGTGAGGCAGAGAGACAGACTCCCACATGCACCCGACCTGAATCCACCAGCATGCCCACCAGGGGGCGATGCTCTTCCCATTTGGGACATTGCTTCATTGCAACTGGAGCCATTCTAGCACCTGAGGTGGAAGCCATAGAGCCATCCTCAGCGCCCGGGCCAACTTTGCTCCAGTGGAGCATTGGCAGTGGGAGGGGAAGAGAGAGACAGACAGAAAGGAGAGGGGGAGGGATGGAGAAACAGATGAGCACTACTCCTGTGTGCCCTGACCAGGAATCAAACCCAGGACATTCCTATGCCAGGACGATGCTCTACCACTGAGCCAACCAGCCAGGGAAAATTTATTTTGAAAGCCTGAACCAAAAGCACATTCTTAAAATATTCTGTCCAATGTTCCTGGTGAGGAATTTTTCTAGCATGTGATACCAACTGAAAATGACCATCAATCCATGTGAATAAAAATACTGTGGAAACAGTTATTCTGGGAAGCAAAGACATAAATGATTTTTATAAAAACAAAGCTGCAATTTTTTTTTTGAAAGAGAGGCAGGGAGAGCGAGACAGAAACATCAAGCTGCTCCTGTATGTGTCCCAAACAAGCAACTTTTGTGTTCCAGGCTGATGCTCCAACCAACCAACATCTCTAGCCAGGGCTTAATTTTATTTATTTATTTATTTATTTATTTATTTATTATTTATTCATTCATTCATTCATTCATTTATTTATTTTAGAGACAGAGAGAGAAAGAGAGGAAGGGTAGGGGAAGGGAGCAAGAGGAGAGGGGTAAGAGAAGCATTCATTTGTTGTTTGTTGTTCCAATCAGTTGTACATTCACTGGTTGCTTCCTGTGTGTACCCTGCCTGAGGATGAACCCTCAGCCTTGTCATTTTAGTACAGACGCTCTTAAATGACTGATCTAACCAGCCAGAGTTGCAAAGCTGCATTTAAACTCATATCAGTACATTGTCCTCACCTGACCAGGCAATGGTGCAGTAGATAGAGTGTTGGCCTGGGACACTGAGGACGCTTGTTTGAAACCCGAGGTCTCTAGCTTGACCCCAGGACCCCCAGCTTGAGCATGAGACCATAGATATATATGATCCATGGTCTCTGGCTTGAGCCCAAATGTTGCTGGCTTGAAGCCCAAGGTCACTGGCTTGACTAAGGGGTCACTGGCTCCTCTGGAGCCCCCAGTCAAGGCACACATGTGAAAGCAATAAATGAACAACTAAGGTGATGCAACTATGAGTTGCTGCTTCTCATCTCTCTCCCTTCCTATCTGTCTGTCCCTGTCTGTCCATCCCCCCTCTCTAAAAATAAAAAATTGTCCTGAATAATTAATAGTTTTTATTTTATGAACGAAAAAATAATTTTTAATAACTGTTTTAATTGGAAGTTATACTACTTGGAAATGTTGGAATATTTTTCACATAGCAAGCAGAGTTTATACTTCCTCGTGTTCTTATTTTCTCTACATTAGGCTGTTAATTCTGGGAAATTTCAAGCTTTTGACTGGGGTAACCCGGTTCAGAACATGATGCACTATAATCAGGTAAGCTTCTTAAAGTTGAAGTCATTCACATTTTGAGAGACAAATATTTTAAAAAGTATAGATGAAATTACAGTAAGTGTGCATATATTTTCCAAAGGCATATTGGTGTCCAGGCCTATCCTTAAGGAAATGCTAGACTAGGATGTTATTTCCATGTGATTCCTCCATTATGTCAAACATCACCCCAGTTTCCCAGTTTCTCAATGTGCTGTCATGCTCCAGTGGCTGTTCTCATTCAAGCTGCCCTTAAAAGACCACATCACTACATGTAGAAACTTAAAATTTAATCTCCACTCATCACATTAGACATACCTTCCCTGAATCCCAGACCCCGGGCATGCCTTTCTCTCCTTTCTGGAGTGCTATTAGCAAATATAATAAACCGATGATACTAGCTGGTCATGAGATAAAACTGAAATCTCTGGTTTTTTTAAACAATATCCTCGCATTTGTTGTCAGCCAGAAAAGTGATTCAGCCACATTTCTAGATATAAGAGAAGGATGGTGTGCTTGCAGGTCTAGGCTGGAAACCTTTTCAGCAGAAGGTACTGTGTGGTATAGGCAGACATATATTGTACACTCTCCCACTTGTTGTAGCTAAAAAACCGCAAGCTTTGTAATGTGCCCTATTTGAGGCCAATATGAATTCAGACAATAATTTCTTCATCTTTCCACCCACATTCAGGAAGTTATTGACATTATTTGATGGGATAATGTTGATAAATCCTTCCCTCTGTAAACTGTCAGATTATCATTGGCTAGATATGAACAGGGGAGTACCTACATTTTTTTTTTTTTGTAATTCTCTTCTCTCTTCCTTACCTATATTTCCATCCAATAGTAGCTGAATAAAACTACTAATTTTCATGTTTCCATGACTCGATATTTAGAAGGGATTTATGTCTTTTCACCACAATATCATATGTGTAGAGAAGATGCTCACCCCCATTTTTTTACATCTTTGATGTCTTCAAAGAGGTTTTCAGAATACCATCAGATCAAACATATGTTGAAAACACATCCTCCTCACCCAAACCATCATCTTCTTAAACCCTTCAAGCAAGGACTTGCTTTGAAACTACCTTTCTACTGAGCTTTAACACCAGCAATCAGAGAATTACACCATTGGAGTTAAATGGGACCAGAATAACTTAATCCCAAATCCATCCTCTCTCCAATGAGCCAATAATAGCTCATGATGATATTTAACTAATAAAGTAGTAACTTAATTAAGGGCAATTACATGTGGTAAAATCCTTTGTTATGACAAGTTGGCTATTACCTAAGGTGAGATTTCTGGGGAAATTGGCAATGATTCTCTTATTTTCTTGTCCTGCTTTATGAGCCTTTATGAAGGCTATGTGTGATTGGCAATTTTCTAGAAATAGGAAATGGGCCAATGATAGTTTTCTCAGAATTTGAACCAATATTGAGTAAAAGCAGGTAAGTATTTAATAAATAATGCTCCTTAAATGAACTAATTGATCTGTATAGACTGATTATACTTGTAAGTTAATACAAAGTCAAAATAAATGACTCAGAACATTTTAAGGAAATCATACTTAAGAGTGTTTGCATAGAAACAATCTATTACAGTTAGAATCTAGTCAAGTCCATTTCCTTCAGCTGGAGTTGAAATATAAATTTTTAATTTGTAAGAATTGTTGTATTAAGCCTCACTCCTCAAAGTATGGTCCAGGACTAGCAGCATCAGCAATGGAAATGCAGAATCTAGGCTCTTCCCCCAGATGTACTGAACCAGAATTTTCATTTTGACGAGTCAGTTTGAGAAGCACTAATCTAAATTATATTGTATCCCCTTTGCTCTGTGGATAAAGGTGACTTTCTCTGAGCAATCATTGTTAACAATATACATATAAAACCAGGTTATAAAATTGGCAACAACATGAATGAAATTTGAGGGCATTATACTAAGTGAAATAAGTCAGACAGAGAAAGATAAGTATTGTATAATCACACTTATTTGTGGAATCTAAAACAATAAAACTGAGCCCATAGTTACAGAGAATAGATTGGTGGGTGCCAGAAATGGGGGTGGAAGGTGGGCAAGGTGGTAGAAAGGTTACAAACTTCCAGTTATAAAATAAATAAATCCTGGGGATGTAATGTACAGCATGTGACTATAGTTAATAATACTGTATTGTATATTTGAAAATTGCCAAGAGAGTGAATTTTACTCATTTTCATCACAAGAAAAAAAAATTTCAGCTATGTAAAGTGAAGGATGTTAACTATTAATAGATTTATTGTGGTAATCATTTCACAATGTATACATGCATCAAAACATTATGTTGTACACCTGAAATGTTTTATGTCAATTATACCTCAAAAACAAATATCTAGGCCAGTTAATGTTGAATAATCTGCCAAGGAATAAGTATTGGGGTTTGAAGTGCAGACACCTATGAAAACTGTGGTTCTCTTTCTCTTGTATTAGCCCACACCTCCTAACTACAATGTAGCAGACATGAATGTGCCAATTGCAGTATGGAACGGTGGCCAGGATTGGCTGGCTGACCCTCAAGATGTTGACCTCTTGCTTCCAAAACTCCCTAATCTCATTTACCACAAAAAGATTCCTTTCTACAATCACTTGGACTTTATCTGGGCCATGGATGCCCCTCAAGAAGTTTACAATGGAATTATTTCTATGATGGAAAAAGACAGAAAATAGTTCTGAATTTGAAGAATTATCCATTTATTTTTCCAAAATACTTTCTCCTCTCACCTATGATTTTCTGTAATGTTTGACATGAAGTGCTTCTTTCTATAATTTTGACTTTAAAAATATATTAGCATCACCAAACTTTGCAGTTGTCATTTTGAATTTAAATGAATTTTTTATATATAATTTTTCACTTAAAAATTTATTTAGAAATCTTGAAAGAACACATTCCTGGGGAGGTGAAACTTGTCTTGCAAGGTTTTCATTCAATTTATGCTCTAAACTCAGAATAGATTATGACCCATATATCATGAGTGTCACCAAAAGACAGTCCTGGGATTGAATATTGACACCTCTTCTGCATGCTTGAGGTTGAGTAAATTGCTTTCTATTGTCTACTGTTGCTGAAGCTCAGTCTTCCCATCTGTACAGTTGGGATATCACCTGATCTTTTGTATGTTTAACTCCATGAAAAGGCAAATTAGGCTATCACCTCAGTTGAAGTCAGCTCACTTTTACTTCCTAGGAAGAAAGGAGCAAGGGTAAGTTAGGAAGCAGCAGACAATCCTGGTTCAGGAAATTGGGAAGTAAAAGGTGTGCTCTTCATTCTTACTGCTATTCTTCCCCCGTATCTTTGGACCTCAGCCACAAGAGAGACACCAAGTAATCAAAATATTTTTATCACTGCCACCATCCTAGTAAGCATTTCCACTGATGTTTAAGTCAGAATGTGCAACTCCCAGCAATTGATGCTCCTTTCCCCCAAACTAATGACTCCCCCAACTTCCAAAATTATAATTAACATAGGTTTACCTATGAAATTCTAAATCTGAACAGTCACCATATCAAGGATTTATTTCTCTAGCCACTTCCTATTTCTTGTTTTAATTTGGAACAAATTTGAGACATTACATATTTCATCCAAGACTCTTTCAGAATATTTCTAGAAGATAAGATTTCTTTCTTTAACATAACAACATAATTATCACATCAAATTTTCCTTAATATTGTTAAATATCCAAACAATGTTCAAATTTCTAATTGTCTTATAAACATCAATTTTTTTATAGTTTGTTTAAATCAGAATTCAAATAAGGCATTCACTTTTTTATTTATTTATTTTAATGTGGTGACATTGATAAATCAGGGTACATATGTTCAGAGAAAACATCTCCAGATTATATTGACATTTGTTTATGTTGCATACCCCTCACCCAAAGTCAAATTGTCTTCTGTCACCTTCTATCTGGTTTTCTTTGTGCCCCTCCCCTCCCTCCACCCCCTCTCCATTCTTGCCCCTTCCTCACCCTCACCCCCATTACCATCACATTCTTGTCTATGTCTCACCTACAATGAACTGTCAGAAAGAGAAATTAAGGAATCAATCCCCTTATTGCAACAAAGAAATAAAGTGCCTAGGAGTAAATTTAACCAAGGAGACTAAAGACTTGTACACTGAAAATTATAAAACATTGATAAAAGAAATCAAGGAAGATACAAACAAGTGGAAGTATATACCATGCTCATGGTTAGGAAGAATAAACATCATTAAAATGTCTATATTACCCAAAGCAATAAATTCAATGCAATACCAATTAAAATGCCAATGACATACTTTAAAGATATAGACCACATATTTCAAAAATATATATGGAACCAAAAAAGAACATGAATAGCCTCAGCAATCTTAAAAAAGAAGAATAAAGTGGGAGTTATCACACTTCCTGATATCAAATTATACTACAAAGCCATTGTACTCAAAACAGCCTGGTCCTGGCATAAGAACGGGCATATAGATCAATGGAACAGAACAGAGAATCCAGAAATAAACCCATAGCTCTATGGACAACTGTTATTTGACAAAGGAGGTAAGAACATATAATGAAGTAAAGACAGCCTCTTTAATAAATGGTGTGGGGAAAATTGGACAGCTACCAGCAAAAAAATGAAACTAGACCACCAACTTACACCATTCACCAAAATAAAATCAAAATGAATAAAAGACTTAAATGTAAGTCGTGAGACCATAAGCATCTTAGAAGAAAACATAGGCAGTAAGCTCTCCGACATCTCTCGTAGCAATATATTTGCTGATTTATCTTCCATAGGCAAGTGAAATAAAAGACAAGATAAACAAATGGGACTATATCTAACTAAAAAGCTTTTGCACAGCTAAAGACAGAATAAAAGAATAAAATAAGAACAGAATAAAAAAGCATTCACTTTTTATTGCTTGATCTGTCTCTTATCTCTATAGGTGTATAGATGACCTCTTCCCTTTCTTTTATTTGGGATTTGTGTGTGTGTGTGTGTGTGTGTGTGTGTGTGTGTGTGTGTGACAGAGACAGAGAGAGGGACAGATAGGTACAGACAGACAGGAAGGGAGATAGATGAGAAGCATCAATTCTTTGTTGCAGTACGTTAGCTGTTCATTGACTGTTCTCTTATATATGTCCTGACTGGGGGCTACAGCTAAGCCAGTGACCTCCTGCTCAAGTCAGCAGCCTAGGGCTTCAAAGCAGCCACCCCTGGGCTCAAACCAGTGACCATGGGGTCATGTCCACGATCTCACACTCAATCCAGCGACCCCTCATTCAAACTGGTGAGCCCGTGTTCAAGCCGAATGAACCCGCGCTCAAGCAGGCAACCTCAGGGCCTCAAACCTGGGTCCTCAGCATCCCAGGCCAACACTCTCACTGTGCTACTACCTGGGCAGGCTTATTTCTTTAATTGTTATTTTTTAAATAACTGTGTCTTATTTTCCTATAGTTTATACTACTGTGGTTTTACTGGTACTAGTACAGTAGTATTATGTAACATATCTCTTCCCCTTCATTTCCTGGAAATCAGGATTTCTTAACCCTAAAACTGTTGACATTTTTGACCAGATAATTTTTATTGTCCTGGGTATTGTTAGATATTTAACAGCATCTCTGTCTTCTACCCACCAGATTCTAGTAGTACACATATACTCCAAGTTGTGACAACAAAAATTGTGTTCAGAGATGGTCAAATATCACATTAGAGGCAACATTGTTCACCCTCCCCACTGAGTATGAATATATGATAACATAAAATTGAGTGTATTCTAACCAATTTGAAGGTAGAGAAGAGTATGTATGTTTTCAAGAAAGCAGTATAGCAAAATTATTGTAAACATGAACTAGAAAGTCAGAGTGACCTGAGTTCAAGATATGTATCAACAATTTATCAGCCTGACCAGGTGGTAGCACAATCAATAGTATGTCAGACTGGGATGCAGAAGACTTAGATTCAAAACCCCGAGGTTGCCGGCTTGAGCACGGGCTCATCCAGACCAGCTTAAGTGCAGGGTTCTTGGCTGGAGTGTGGGATCATAGACATGACCTCATGGTCACTGACTTGAGCCCAAAGTTTCACTGGCTTGAAACCCAAGTGTGCTGGCTTGAGCAAGGGGTTACACGCTCTGCTCTAGCCTCTGGCAAGGCACATATGAGAAAGCAATCAGTGAACAACTAAGGTGCTGCATTGAAGAATTGATGCTTCTCATCTCCCTCCCCTCCTGTTTGTCAGTGTCTGTCTCTCTTAATGTCTCTATAGAAAAATAAAATAAAATAAATTATTAGCCTGACCAGGCGGTGGCGCAATGGATAGAATGTCTGACTGGGACACAGAAGACCCAAGTTCGAAACCACGAGGTCGCCGGCTTGAGTGTGGGCTCATCTGGTTTGAGCAAGGCTCACCAGCTTGAGCCCAAGGTTGCTGGCTTGATTGAGCAAGGGGTCACTTGCTCTGCTGTAGCCCCCCAATCAAGGCACATATGAGAAATCAATCAATGAACAACTAAGGTGCCACAATAAATAATTGATGCTTCTCATCTCTCTCCCTTCCTGTTTGTCCCTATCTGTCCCTCTCTCTGACTCTCTCTGTCTCTGTCACAGAAAAAAAAAAGAATCATATGGAAAAAGTTATCTTTCTGAGCCTCAATTTTTTCCAGTAGAAATAATAACCATGTTTCCCTCATAAGGTTGTTATGAGGATTTCCTAAATCATTTATTGAACAAATATCTATTGAGTGGCTTCCCTATGCCAGATATTCTAACATAGTTAATGCATGACCATTGGTAGCATTCATTCAATATTACCCCTTATTTTTATAGCTCTAAGGAACTCTCTATTATGATTATTTTTCTTTTTTCTTATATATCAGACAATCTTGTAGTAACCTAGCTTCAGGATAGACTAGCCTACTAAGTGGGAAGTTTGTAGAGCAGCCAATTTAAGTGTCTGATCTACTAAATAGCAGGTAATTTTTTTTTTTTGGCAGAGACAGAGAGAGTCAGAGAGAGGGACAGACAGACAGGAAGGGAGAGAGAGATGAGAAACATCAATTCTTCATTCCTGAGTCCTCCACATTCCAGTCTGACACTCTATTCACTAAGTCACCTCCTGGTCAGGTAATAGCAGGTAATTTTTTTGCACAAATAAAGAATTAATATTCTGGATTTTCAGGTCTTTTTGTGATTTGATTACTATAAAATAGTTTTTTAAAGCCTGATTAAGTTTAAGTAAACTAGTTAACTCACATTAATAAAAATGGAGAGCCAAAATTTGCTTACAATTATGGAGCCAAGATAGAGCCAGTCCAAGGAACCAATTTGTTTCCATCTAATTATTTTATTTTAACACATTTTGGCACTTTCATCAATATGGCATTTGTTATTTAAAAAATATATTTTCACATTTGCAATCTATTTGAACTAAAGAAATTTTATTGAAACTATGCAGTTACCTAAATCTGCCACTAGAGGGTACATTTGGAGAGGTGATTGAGCTTTCCCTTTTAATGCAGGGCATTTACATTTTATTTAACTGATGGTACTTGTGCTCATTTTACTCAGCATGTTAAACCCCTGTGTTAAGAATTGTGAAGATCTGATCTTTACAAAAGAAAGTCCTAAAGAAGTTCACAAGTGAAGGAAGGGAAAACTAACAATCTGCTGAATACTTTATATTTATGACATCACAATTCCTATAAAAATACTAAAAAATTGGTAATATTGTAACAATTTTACAAAGGATGCTGAGAGTACACTGTCTGCAAAAAACCCATGGCAAATATTAGAAACAGGATCTGAATTCCGGTCTGCTTGACTCCAAAACCCACGTTTGTCTAGTATTCCACATCAACAAATCAAGTTTTAATACAAATAAATTGTTCACATGCTTCCATTCTACACAGTACAATTTTACCTTTTATGCCACTTTTACCTTTTTGTTTTGTATTTTAAGTATGTGTGCTGTGTTTTTATCACTACTGCTACTTTTGTAAATTCTAAATTCAAGGAAGCCAAGATATGAGAAAATATGCTTCTCTTATCTTCTCTATTGCATGGTGGAGGCAGACACATTGGAGCTGTTATTTATGTTATTGAAGCTTATTACTATGTGCCTCTATAGTTAATGTATTTATTTATTTATTATTTTTTACAGAGAGAAAGTCAGAGAGAGGGACAGAGAGACAGGAACAGAGAGAGATGAGAAACATCAACTATCAGTTTTTCGTTGCGACACCTTAGTTGTTCATTGATTGCTTTATGTGCCTTGACCATGGGCCTTCAGCAGACTGAGTAACCCCTTGCTCGAGCCAGAGACCTCAGGTCCAAGCTGGTGAGCTTTTGCTCAAACCAGATGAGCCTGCACTCAAGCTGGCGACCTTGGGGTCTCGAACCTGGGTCCTTGGCATCCCAGTCTGACACTCTATCCACTGTGCCACTGCCTGGTCAGGCTTTAACAATTTTTATTTAAAAAAATAATTTAACAATTAATTGTTTTTCTCCAGGTGGCTAATCTGTCCATTCCTTTAACATGTCAGATTCTCTTACAATAACATATAAATAGCAAACATATTTGGGATCTTTAATTATTATAAAATATATTCTTAAACTCAATATAAAACTTACAACTCCCTGAGTTTGATTTACTTCATCTTATTAATTATTTCTTTAAAAAAATTTTATTTTTTCAAATAAAAAAATTGAGAAAATAGAAGAATCCCAAAATACCTATCTTAAATAATTATTAATATATGACCAATCAATTGTGTTTCTTATATAGCACACTACAACCAACACAAATTGTTTTAAAGCAGACTTCTAGATACCATATCATCTAAAAACATTTTATTATATAGCTTTAAAACATAAGAATATTGAAAAACAGAACCACAACATCAGTAATATGCCTAAAAAACAAACAAATAAAAAAGTCCTTAATATTATCAAAAATCCAGGCAATGTTTAGATTTCGATTATTGTCTCATAAACAATGTTTTTGTAAATCAGAACATCATGTTTGGTTTATAGGTATTCTAAGAATTTATCTATAAAGTGTTTCCTTCCTATTTTCTTATTTCTTGTTTGCTATATATTAATCATTGATATTCTCCAATCTTGATCATGTAATTTATATTTAAGAATACTATATATTGATTTTTTTGCTAAGTGCAATTCATTTTCCCTAAGACCATAATATATATCTAATTAATATCCCCATTTTAGCTTTTAATGTTTATCTCTTTTCTAATGTGTCCACATTAAACTCAACCTATTTAAATACTATATTACTAATAAAATTTCACTTTCCAGTCCCTTTGCCCCATCATCTTCTCCCACACAACATCAATACTATAAGGCTCCCATTCTCTATTGTATTTAATGGAACAAGAGCTAGATAAAATGGAGAGCAAGGGATAGGAGCACTGTTAGTGAGTTAAAAAGGTGAAGTAAAAACCCCCCAAAATGCCACAAACATAAGTTTGAGTCCCAGATAAGATAATTTGTTCATTATTGAGGTTTGAATGAGAGGAGATGTAAAGGAGAAAGGAAGAAACTAATATAGAGGGAGAAAAGAAAGAGAGAGAGAGAAAAAAAGAGGGAAGCATTAAAAGAAGAAAAAAGAGGAGAGAGAGATAAAGAGTTAAGGGTTTTGGAGTGCAACCCTCATAGAGAGAAAGAAAGAGGAAAGAAAAGATAATGGGAGATGTAACACTTATGGGTAGTGTAGTTCAAGGAGAGGAGAGAGTAAGACCGGCAGAGAGTTAAACAACCAAATTGGAGGAGGAAAAAAAAAATTAGGAATGAAGATAAGAGAAACAAACGAACAAATATAATAAAATGGGATAGGTTATAAAGTCTGCGGATTATTCTTGATTTTGAGAGGTTATCTTCTTGCTTTTTCTTTTCTCTCCCTCTTCCTGGTCAGTGACTCTGTACCCCAGGTTCTGCCCCTTTGGCATGCTCAGGTAGAGGTTTGCAGTTGATAAGTCTCTATGGTGATGTCATGTATTGTGCTTCAGTCTCGTTGGCAGTTGAGGCTCATTAGCATTTATAGGCTCCGACAGTGAGAGAGTCCGTGTTCCTGGAGCCTCTCTCCTAGTCTTTCCTTCCTCAATTAGTAACCTGATAATTCAGCTATGGGTTGCTGCTGCCTCTGCCTGGATAGTAAGAGGCTCAAAGAGCTGGCAACTCCCCACTCTATTCCCACTCAGCACAGGGCTCTGGGTAAGGCTCAGTCAGTCAGAGCTACTAGCATAATCAGGCGAGGCTTCCACCCACTCAAAGACCTCTGGCTCTGCCACTCTGTCCGGTAACATGGGCAAGCACCCACTCCCAGGGCACTTGGAAGAAACTCCTGCTCACTATCTGTGCACAGACCAGGATCTCAGGCCAGCAGTCTCACCCTCTGAGTGAAACCCCTGCCCGCACAGAAAAGTTCCAGCATTGGAATTGGCTCTCACTCCCTCCTCATGCGTGGCTTTTTCAGGGTGCTGAGGCGGCCCAAGATTCCGCTTTCAGCCCTCACAGAGGCCTCTGACTCTGCCCCTCTCTGGGATAACACGGGCACCCACTTCTGAGGTGCTGGGAGGAATCTCTTGCCCACTCTCTGTGCATGCAGGCCAGGATATCAGGCTGGCCGCCTCACACTTTGAGTGAAACCCCCTCCCGCACGGAAAAGTTCCAGCGTTGTAATTGGCTCTCGCTCCCTCCCCATGCGTGGCTTTTTCAGGGTGCTGGGGCAGCCCAAGATTCCGCTTTTGGCCCACACAAAGGCCTCTGACTCTGCCTCTCTGTGGGATAACACGGGCGCCCACTCCCGGGGCTTTTGAAGGAATCTCTCGCCCACTATCTGCACGTGCTGACCAGGAGATCGGGGAAAATGGCTGCCCCACTTGTCATTCTTTGTCTGGGTTTGGCACGAGTGTTAGCTTGTATTGACTGGGTTGCCACAGGCACAGTTTTTCCTCGGCTTGGATCTCCGTGCTACAGCCTGGTTCGGCCGTTTGTGCTGCGGCCTGGATCTATTCACCCCCTTTGCCCGCCTTAGTTTCTATATTCTCAGTTCCCAGTGAAAGCAGCCCTGTTTAGGTTAGTGAGGAAGGCGGAGCATTTCTTACTCCCTATTTCCTTCGGGGTTTGATTATATATTTAGCCAATTTTTTGCTCGACTATACCTTCAGGTGTATTGCGAAACATCTGGAGGCTCCAAGGATAGGTTTTTCTGTTTCTGGTTGAAGATCTTGTTGAGTTTTGGGGGAGATTTATCAGTATCAGTTCCTACCGCGCCATTACTCTGACGTCATCTCAAGGCTCCCATTCTCAAACTTACATTAGAGCTGAAATATCTAAGTCTCGGTTTTGTGACTACTTATTCCCTGATCTCATCCAACATAAGGAGCTTCTCATAATTTTTAGCCTTTGATGTAACCAACAGAGGGCTTAATTCCTAAATCAGAATCAAGTTTATTTCTGAGTTTCTCTTCAAAAAGTGTTTGTTCATCATGATATGACAGACCTGTATTATTAAAAATATCCTTCTATATTTAATAAGGTGTTACCATTCCCTGAATTTCCACCCTCATATCAAAATATCAAGGTATGCCTTCAAGAATAATTAGTATGTGATGGGGAGGTTTTTCCTCTTGGACTTGTTTGGTTACCTTTTTTTCTCTACGTCAAGATTTGATTTCATTTACATCACCTCTAAATGAGCTACCTATACTTGTTAACAATTAAAAGCTCTTTCTGGAATCTCTATTATAGCCTTTAATAAACAGCATGATGGAATCAGAAAGACAAATCTGTCTGGAGGAGCTATGATCATCAAGGACACAGTAAGGTGGCTACTTGAGGGACATTTGCCTGCCACTTGTTCTGTAAAAAGACACTAGCACAAAGTCATTCTTATATGTTCCCAAGTTATTAAGGTAAATGACCTCATTCAAAAGTATCTCTTGGACCCTTGTTGCAAATGATCAACGATATAGCTCTTCCTGTTTGAAAGGAATAGCACATTTTGGGAATTCATATAGACTGATTAGTGGGGAATTAATTTAGATAACTGCACTTTCAATCTGAAGTGGTTGAGGTAAAAAGTAAGAAATAGCACGGCCAAACATATGAGCTCTTAAAAACAATCTTGACCCTTAAAATAGTTTAAAATACTTATTGATCTTATAATCTTGGTTAGTCTATATAGAAAATATAAACATGGGCTGATTGGAAGATTTCCCCCCCTACTATTTATTTCTCATCCTTTATTTTTTCTTCATTGCAAGGCATAGTAATAGAACAAAAACTTAGAGCTGGGTCTGAGTTCAGATTTCTATTCATGACTAACGGTGTCAGTTTTGGATAGGCTTCCAATCACCTCAGTATTTGAGAATGTTTTATACTGATTCTTTTTTGCTAACTATATTAATGCTTTTGCTCTAAGATCATAGGCCAATACAGTTTATTTTCTCATTTTAGTCCTTTGACATTTATCTTTTTCTCTTTACATATTGTATGATAATCATTTATGTATTTATAAATAAATGATAATTTATTCAAGAGTCTTAGGATGTGCAAACTGGAAATACAACCGGCCAAAAACCCAGAAATGTTTTAAAGAAGAAAGAGAAGTTAAGAGTTTTTATAATAAAAGGAGATTTTTTTAGCTCTAGGAGTGGTCCAGGAAGATTATCAGTCTGATGTCAGGTGTCTGGAGGATGGATTCCAGGTGGTCTGGTCACATCTGGGGATCTGGATAAAGGCTGGTCAGTGGTCTGGATATGTGAGTCCTTCAGTGGTTACTCAGAGGGTTATCTGGAGGTCTGATGTATGTCCAAGCATGGATGCAAGACTGAAAAGTTCAAGCATTTTATTCTTACACTTTTAAAACAAGAGCAGAATCATTTCCTTATGCCTCAGCCTACTTGATTTTAGCAATTTAGCAGCATTTCTGAGTTATCAGCACCTGGTGTTGCCACATTTGTCCTTCACCAGTAGGCTATCCTGATCATTGTGTTCTGGAAGGCTGAGTTGAAGCCAGTGTTACAGTCAAATTTTGTGTCCAGAATGGCACAGTCTCAAGTACTACTAGGCAATCACCTGCAAAGAACCCTGCTTCTCTCTCCTTTCCAAAAGCCATCATAAGAACCTGTCACTAAGGAACCAATGGTTGTGTGAAGTGTCACATTCAGTGTGGCCTAAAAGTGGGAGGAAAGCCAGCATTTCCTATTCATAATAAACATGCCATTTGAAACCACTGATAGTGCTCTGGAAGCTGATAAAACCCTGGTAACTAAATGTTGGTTCAGATTTTTCTGCTTCGTTTAAATGAAATAATCAGTAAACATATCATGTTGAGATCAACCTAACTTGCCATAGAGCATGAAGTCGGTAACATCTCCTTTGATTATGAATGCTTTCAAGAGCTTGAGATTTATATCAAGGTACCTTGGACTGTGTACCCAGCACTTAGCTATTGTTGCTACATAATAGCTGATTAATAATGTTTGTTAACTTAAAAACTTTATTCTTTTGACATCTAATATCAAGTTTTTGTACACACAGACCCAGGGGTAAGCCCTCAAATTAGAATTCTACCTCAGTAAGTGGAGGGCAGAAAAAGACTAAAGGAAGAAGCAGGCCACTCCAATCTGATAATTAATAGAGATTACAGTATTAAGGGAAACTTACATATGAGGCGTGTCTTGGGCAGCTGCAAGACTAAGTCCCTGTGTCACTTGGCAGGCACCAAAGAATTATATATGATAAAGGGATGGGGAGAGACAGCCAGGCTATATTGTATTTATATTACACATCATATTTTGTTATTTTATACTTTTTTTGGCCCATCTTCTCTGTTTTGTAGATCTGTGGTCAATCTTTATACAATTTCACATTTAAAAAAATTTTAATAGCCTTAAAATTCATTTTAAAATATAGTTGGATAAGTCCTATTATGCTGACTTGAATATTCTCAAATAAAAAGAATATTCTTTTCTTCTTAGTATAATTTACATTTTAAACAAATTTGCAAAAACATTCACTGAGATTTTCATTAAAATTACATCAAGCCTTTTCAATAACTGAAATAATAATATTTCCAATAGAATCTTCTTATTCAAAATATTGTATGTCTGGACTTCTATTCAAGTTGTCTTTGATGTGCCTTAGTAAAGTTGTGTAGTTTATGTTTCGGTCTCTCTTGTTTATTATTCAAGATATTCATAAGAATTATTGCTGGTATATAGCTGTGACTATAGTTTCAAACTATATTCACTTCAACCTCAGGGATTCTGATACATCTTCTAGAATGGTCTCCCTCCTTCCAGCTTACTTATGAATATGTATATATCAGCCCTCAGGATTGTGGGGGGGAGCAATGTTAAGTAGCTATTGGGTTCCTTACAAGCATTTTTGTTTGTTTTTGCATAGAATCACTTTGTTATTTTTGTTATTACTTCTCAGAATTTTTCTTTTGCATTGAGCTATTTGTTTTCTAAAATAAAACTCAGCATTTCCTTGAAGAGGAAAAGAAAATTGCCCCTATTAATCAATAAGCAATGAATCTAATATGTGCAAAAAAACAATCCTGAATGCTTCAGGATTACACAGACCTGAACATCTGAATTTTACCTTTCATCAGTCAAGTTTGAATAAGAAGTGGCATTTGATAATCAATTAATTGAGATAAGCTGAAAACAGAGCAACAGAAATAAGAACATGTATTTTCATTAACCTTATTAAGTCTGTCTTTCTGAATATAGGCATCATGTAAATAAAAATATGATTGCTGAGGTAGAGTACTGAGGCAGGAATAAACAAACCTAAATTCTAAAAAATAAATAAATAAATACAGTCAAACTTCGCATTTCTGCACATCTATTCTTTTTTCCATCCTTACAAATTAAGTGCACATAGAAATCTTACGTTGACCCAGGACTTACAGATAAATCATTGTCTTGTGGCGGGAAGAGGTGGAGACAGAAACTTCACTATCTGATCTGCTCCATGGAGACACCTACTAAACATCAAGCACAATCCTAGGTGTCCTACATGCATCATCACATTGACTTTTAGTCCTCAGTTTACAAACGGGAACTCACTGAGCAAAGAGCAAGAACACAGCTTCCACCTCCGCTTGGGTGAATAACTTTAAATAAACCCCTTAACCTCTCCAAATGGTGTTGGGTTTTTTTTTTAATCTGTAAATGAGATCAGTCATACATACTTTGTAAGATTATGATGAGGATTAAAATATATAGGCCAAAAACTTAGCTCAGGAATCAGCCCATAGTTGATGATCAATAAATGGTAGCTACATCATCATAATTACCATAATTGTCTTCAACACACACACACACACACACACACACACACACACACACACACCAAAGGAACTTGCTAAAGCAACAATCAAAATTTAAATCTAGGCCCTTTATTTCTAAAACTCATTGTCTCTACCTTAGCCTTGCTACTCAAAGTGGGGTCCAAGTTCAAGTGTGAGAAGCACAGCTCTATAGTATTTGTGTTTTTACTTACTTGTCTGGTAGAGTGTTATACTTAGTTAAATTGATGTTGAAAATTAGCTATATGCCCATTGGCTAGGTCTTGAATGTAAACTCAACAAGGGTAAAGATTTTTATCTGTTCATGGCTGGATTTCAATTGCTTGGAAAATTGTCTGGTATGTAATAGAAGCTCAGTAAATATCTATTGATTAAATTAAATAACATAAGGCAAAGTTATAGGGAAGGGAAATCTTCTAGAGCTATTTTACATACTAAAGCAGAAAGAGTACTGTTTCACAGATATTCATTGCCAATTGTAATCCAGGTAAGATGGCACTCCCTTTGTTCATGCCACAAATGCTGCAGGAGAGAAGGAAAAAAGTGTCTCTTTTCGCTGCCTTTGCATGTTCTCTTCATGCAGACTAACCTGCATATATAACCACAGAAACGCAGAGCTGTCAGCACATGGCTGTGCTCGGTATTCTATTCTAAGCACTTGATTCCATTGTCTATATCCAATATGTCTACTGAGGGAGCAATTCTTCAAGTTTGGATTCTGTAATCACATTTCAAATGAAAACCTTAATCATGAAGATGACTAAAATTAAATAATACAATTGATATTTCTCTAATATTCACTAGATGAATCTTTACCTGAAAATGTTATTTTTCATTATCAGATGGACTTAGTGTTTTCAACTGATTCATTTCCATGAGCAACCATGGCACTTATCTGAATCTAAAAAAGAAAAAAGCCCTGGCAAGGTAGCTTGCTTGGTTGGATAGTTGACCCATTGCACCAGGGTTGTGGGTTCGATCCCTGGTAAAGATACATATGGGAAGCCACTGGTGAGATGAGTGCACAATTAAGAGGAACAACAACTCAACGTCTCTTTCTCTGTCTCTCCCATCCTCTCTCTCTCTAAAATCAATAAACAAATTTAAAAAAAACTTTCTGCACTTTGTTAGAATTATTTGTGTGCATTTTAAACCTCTACCACTAAACTATGTTCAAAATGAGTAAATCCTTTTTAAAATACTGTTTTCTTGTAATATTTGATATATTAAAAAGAATCCATGTTACGTGTATAAATTATATAACATAACAAGGAAGCTCACACTCTATAAATCCAGACCTAACATAAGAAAAGCTTGCCATTAATATTGTATTCACCTGTGTGTTTGTGGTTGGCTGGAAAAAAAGTGGTACCCCAAAGATAATCACTTCATAATCTCTGAAATCGGGATTTTCTGTAAATACTCTGTGTCTGTGTGTAACATGGATATTTACATATATACATGTAATGTTCTTTGTGACTTCCAGTAAAGGAAGACAGTAATTTAATAAAATTAATACTGGGCAGGAAATTGGTTCTAGCCTTAGTTCTGTTATAGACTTTCAATTAATCCTAACTTCTTAATTGCAAGCTTTCTTTAATTTAGGAACTATGAAACATAACCTCAAAAGATCCCATGAGTTCTGAAACTCTATTATTCTATGAAGAAATTTTATATGAGAAAGATGGACAACGAGAATAAAGAAAAAGTGAAAGTTCAATAAAACTATCGGTGTACATGCAAACAATTAAAGAAAAGGGATAAACATTTTTATTATTGGTACTTCAGAAAACTAATATGGTTGTTAATGCATTGGATACATACTTACCCTCTTTAAAAAACTCTTCAGTGATGAAAATAGCCAAATCTGAGCATCAGAAGACCCTCTAGTCTACTTGATGCATGATCTCTGTAGTTCTGAGAAGCAAAAGTATAAATTAATTTAAAGTGTGTGTGTGTGTGTGTGTGTGTGTGTGTAACGGTGAGTGTGGCTACTAAGGACTTGCTGATGAATGAATAAGATTCAGGGGGTGGGGGACATATGTGTATGAAAGGCTGATCAGTTCTGAGCAATGATGAAAATGTTTTACTACTGACCTTTGTAATTATGAAGGTTTCTACACTTGATCTGAGCTCACAATTAAGAAGAAAAATAAATAAATAAATAAATAAATAAATAACTCAAGTTGGGCAAACTTTATTTAATACCTTATACATTCTTATACTTTATTACACTTGAGCTAAACAATATGCCTATGTTTAAAGAGCTCAGAATCTAGTGGGAATATATATATATATATATATATATATACACACACACACACACACACACACACACACACAAACGGATAATGTGTTAGTTTTCTATTGCTGAACACCACTGACTTAGTCACTTAACACAACACAAATTTATTATGTTAAACAGAAGTCCAAAATGGGTTTCACTGGGCTAAAATTAACTTTAAGCTCTTAGATTTATAATAGTTTTTGGGGTGTTAAAATGAGAATTTCAGGCAAAGACCCTGGGGAGAGCATTTTGGTTGTTAGGAAATTAGAGGCTTTGTTCAAAGCCAGAGCAACTGAAACAATACTGCAAAGTGAAAGGTCTAGGCTCTCACGCACAATTTGCAATAAAGGTAGGAGAAAACATTTTATCACCTAGATTACCAAACATTGCTGGTTCGTACACTGGCCCCAGGAAACAGAGGGCAAAGAGAGACCATCGAAAGTGGAAGACCGTCCAGATTGGTAGGTGAAAAGTTTAATAAGCATGAGAACTTACATAAAGAGGTTTGTCTTGGCAGCCTCGTGAGCAAATCTCAGCACGCACCTGGTAGAATCTTAAAAGTTTCTAAGAGGCCTTACCTGGGTTCAGTCATATATTCAGTCCAGATGGCCTCAACACACCTATCTCAAGGCTGCATCCTTGTAAATGACTCTGGCTGTGGAAATTGCATGCAGAAAGTTCATTCCTGAAGACGGGGGGCTGGGGTGAGAAGTCTCTCCTCCTCTCACTTTAAAAAAAAAAGTGACCCAAGGAAAGACAGTCATTATATGTTTGTCTTTGAACTTGTCCTGGAAGACTGCCTAGAAGACTGAAAACCATCGGCAGAAAGAGGCTGTAGTTATAACCAGGTCAGTAAGCATCTAGAATAGAGAGGTACATGGGCTTAGTCCATGCAGCTACAGCTAGGATTCTCCAAAGAATCCCCCATAAGGCTCAGTTTATATACAATCAAGTCGAGAATGCACTGATGGACAATCTGTAACAACTTGCTCCCCCTTTTTTTTTTTTTCTGTGTCACAACAACTCAGGTGAGATCAGAAGCCACAGTTAGAAAGCTGGAAGAGGAAGGGTGGAAGCACTGGGTGGAGAGGACCTGTGAGCCAGCATACATACCCCTTCTCCTAATGCAGGCTTCTGACCTGAGGTTGCTCTGACACAGGCCCACGTTGGGAAGGTGGAGACATTTTCATTTTAAATCAAGATTGAAATGTGATTATTCTTCAGAGAAGTCATGGGGTTTTCCTGAGTTTTCGTCCAGACAGGGGAATAGTTAGTCCCATCTGGCCGATTTGTAGAAGCAGTAAGAAACAAAAATGAGGTTGCTCTAGTTACACTTTGCTTGTTTAGTGTAATGGTTTCAAATGGCCTTACAAGTCAGGGCTGGAAGGGGCTGAGATGAGCGGTCATCCACTCTCCCTTGTCAGCCCACATTGCACATGTAACTTGAGGTCATATTATAGGCAAGTGTATGTGACTCCTCGCTTTCTCTCAACCTCACCTGCCTCCCAGACCTCAGCCACTTTCTCTGCCAAGGCCACTGACACCCATCAGACATTAGCATTATGCTTTACATGAGCTAATTTTATCATTCATTTTGTAGAAGAGAGAGAGAAAGAGAGAGAGAAAGGGAGGAGGAGCAGGAAGCATCAACTCCCATATGTGCCTTGACCAGACAAGTGCAAGGTTTTGAACGGGCGACCTCAGTATTCCAGGTAAACACTTTACCGACTACGCCACCACAGGTCAGGCAAGAATGTGCTTTCTTAATGTTTGATTTTGCCCTTCTGTGATTAATAACAAATTTTGAACATTCATTTATATGTATGGTTTCACAAGTGATAAATATATATTTTTCATAGCTAAACTCTTTCTATTTTTCAAATGAAGTGCTTGTCTTTTATTTGCTGGTCCCTAAACTTCTTAATTAAATTTTTTTTTTTTAATTTTAACAAGAAGAGAAAGAGAGAGGTGAGGGAGAAATGGGGGGAGGAGCAGGTAGCATCAATTCATAGTAGTTGCTTCTCGTACATTGATCTGTTCCTGTATGTACCCTGCCGAGGTATTGAACTGGCAACCTTTGCACTTCTGGGCAATGCTCGTCTAACCAACTGAGTACACAGCCAGGAGTACTCCTTCTATATAAAAATTGTTAACTCTTTGGGTATTATATAGGTTGCAAATATTTTTCTAAATTCATTATTTTGATGGTTTTTTTACAGTGCTTTTAGGAATGTAGAATTACTGAAATTTTATGTAGTATAATCAATTGATAATTTATTGATTTCTGCCTTTGATATCATATTTAAAAAACCCTTTCTCACTTAGATACTATAAAAATATTTACCTGCATTTCCTTCCCGTTTCGTATTGTTGTGTTTTACATCTAAATTCTTAGTTCAAATAACATTTCTTTTGGTATTAGGAATGAGGCAAGTAGTTAGCTTTGTTTTGTTTCAAATATTTAGTCAATTGTCCTAATGCTATTTGAGGAATAATCTTTTGTCCAAGTCTTAAATAAGCCTTTATTGTGCCCTAAACTCTTAGCATTAAAATGCCTGATCCCTTTTTTATGAGTTTAGTTTTTTAAAATATATTTTTAGATTTCATATGTGAGATTCTATAGCATTTATCTTCCTCTGTCTGACTTATTTCACTTAGCATACTGTCCTCAAGTTCCATCTATGGCCATGATGGTGAACCTTTTTATAAAAACCACCCACTTTTGCAGTGCTGGTCAACCTGGTCCCTCCCGCCCACTAGTGGGCTGTTGCGGAGCAACCAAAAAGCACTGTGACTGGTCCACCATGAAAGCTGGAAGTCCACTAGTGGGTAGGAGGGACCAGGTTGACCAGCACTGCGAAAGTGGGAGGTTTTTATAAAAAGGACCTATGATGTCTCAAATGGCAATTTTTTATCAATGAATAATAATAATAATACATTGTATATTTGTATACCATAACTTCTTTATGGATTTATCTGTGGATGGACATTTAGGTTATTTTCATAGCTTGCCTCTTGTAAATAATGCTGCTGTAAACATGAAATGAGGTGCAGATACCTTTTTAAGTTAGTTTTCATTTCCTTTAGCTATATTCCCAGAAGTAGAATTTCTTAGTAGTTCTACTTAGTTTTTTGAGGATCCTTATAGTGGCTGTACCAATTTACAATTCCACCAACAGTGCCGAAGGGTTAGTTTTCTCTAACTCTCACCAGCATTGGTTATCTCTTATCTTTTTAATGATAACCACATTAACAGTCCCAAAGTAATAGCTCATTGTGTGGCTTTCATTTGCATTTCACTAATGACTAATGATATTGAGCATCTTTTCATGTGTTTGTTGGCCAGTTGTATATCTTCTTTGGAAAAATGTCTATTCATGTCCTTTATCCATTTTCTAATTGGATTACTTGGGTTTTTACTATTGCATTATATAAATTTTTAAATATAGTTTTGATATTAACCCTTATTAGCTATGTGATTTGAAATATTTTTCCCACTCTTTAGGCTGACTTTTCACTTTGCTGATTGTTTCTTTTGCTGTGCAGAAGCTTTTTAGTTTGATGTAGTCACAATTCTTTGCCTTTTATTTTGTTGCTTGTCCTTTAGGTATTATATCCAAAAAGTCATTGCTAAGACTCATGTCAAGTATTTTTTCCCTATGTAAAATCTAGGTTTTATGATTTTAGGTCTTACATTTAAGTCTTTAACCTACTTTGAGTTAATTTTTATTAGTGATGTAATAAAGGAATTTAGTTTTACTCTTTTACATGTAAATATCTGATCTTTCCAGCACTATTTGTTGAAAAGGCTGTTTTTTCTCTCTTGAGTATCTTGGTTTTCCTGTCACATATTTCTTGACCATACACAATTGGGTTTACTTCTGGGCTCTTGATTCTGTTCCATCAATCTGTTTGCCTGTTTTTATGCCAGTACCATAATGTTTTGATTACTATAGTTTTATAGTATAATTTGACATCCGGAACTATGAGACCTATAGCAAAATATAAAATATCTGCAAAATAAGATAATTCAGGCATTTGGTGCTCTATGAATTAAATGTCTTGTTAAATGTCATATTATTTATTCTCCATCAACTTGTTATTTAAACATGTTATAACTTCACTGAATTTCAGTTTCCTAACCTGTAAAATGGACTTTATAATATCCATGAAGCAGAGTTTTGGTGACAATTAGAATTATTAGGGTTATCAGTCTCAGTACTCTGTTTGTAATAACTATGTCCTCTTAAAACCCCTATAAAATTTTAAGAAGAGCTCTTTGGGGTTTTCAGGTGATTTCACTTCATGATATACTAAAGCATGTGAGTGTTTTAACCAATTGATAAATCTAAATCATAAAGAAAATTCTTACAAAGATTTCTTTTTATTTTTACTTATTGATTTTAGTGAGAGGAGGGGGGAGAGAGAGAGAGAGGAACATCAATCTGCTCTTGTATGTGCCTTGAGAAGGAATCAAACTGGCAACCTCTTCACTTCGGGATGACATTCTAACCAACCGAGCTATCCAGCCAGGGCCTTACAGAGATTTTGTGGTCCCAACATTGTAGTAAACTATATTTCATTAATTTCAACATGTTTTTTTCTATTTTTCTATCTCTGTAGTCTGAATGCTTCTTATAATTGCTGATGTCTTACAAATAAGATTGACATTGTTTTCTCTTTTTAGGAGTATATAATATAAAAAGGGAATATTTTACAAATGAGGATATTAAGATTCAACAAAATACTGTAAGATCTTCAGTGTTTTTTTTTAATTAAACACTTGTTCTCTAGGAAAATTGTATGCCTTAAAAAGTTACTACAATCATTAGCAGAACTAGTTAAATTTTGATGTTTTTCTTGTCCATGGGCCTGGTTTTGCCCGATTCATAATCCCCAGTATACTCCAGGCATTTAAGATACTAGACACATATACACACAGGCATACACTGAAGATCTTCAGAGCACAGCAATGGAGGCTTACAATCCTTAAAATTGAAATGTTAAACCTCACTGCTAGTCTAGTTTTTTACCAAGTAAACTCACAAATTCAAGCCTCGAGGAAAAGTACACTAAAGCAATAAACCAAAATAGTCAGAGTCACTGAGCAAACATCAACGAATTTAACCTCCTAGGTGAAACAATGCCAACTTCCTAGTTTAGACTTAAAGGCACAAACTTTTATTAACACAATTTTAGAGCAGTTTTATGTTTACAACAGAATGGAGAGGAAGGTATAGAAAATTCCCATATAGCCCTTTTTCCCAGGCATGCATAGCACCCCCATTATCAACATCTGCCACCAGAGTGGTCCATTTGTTACAATGGATAAACCTATATAGACACATCATAATCACCCACAGTCCACAGTTTATATTAAGGATCACTCTTGGTGTTGTACATTCTATGGGTTTGGACAAATGCATAATGACTGTATATGTCATTATAGTGTTCTACAGAGCATTTTTATTGCCCTTTACATCCTCTGAAGGCATGGATTTTAAAATGTGTTCAGACTGGGAACCCACCTTCACTTCATTCTATAAATGTTGCATTCTCTTTAAACCTCTCTAACATTAGTCATCGGTATCAACATCAGCCTACAGCATGAGTCAAACAGGAATTACCCTGTTCTTTCCCATGCTCTGCCCTAATACTTCGGAGATCTTAGAAATTCTGATGAAAGAGGAAGAGGACATGTTCCTGAAGGAACATCTACCTGTCCAACATGGTAAGGCAGGAAGGAGAAGCAAAGGAGCAAGATAAGTCTCACCCTCCTTGAGGGTTCTAAAGCCACTGCTAAGATGGGGGAGTGGAAAGCAGCTTCGCCCTGTTATCTTGAGATCTAGGGGTTGGGAAATAACATTACAGAAGATTCTAAATATGAATGTAAAAGTAAATATTTAAACAAAAATGATTTTTGTTTAATTAGTTTAACCACAGATGAGATACATAGAAAAATGGCAGATTGACAGACATAATTACATTACAATTAGCATAATAAATAGATTGGGAAATAGGCACTTTCAGCACTGTTGATGGGAGTATACAACCCATTCTAGAAAAATCTGGCAACACATGGCAAAATTGAGCAACCATATGACTTATGACCTAAAGATCTTATTCTTAGAAATCTGTCTCAAAGAAATTCTCACACATTTCCATAATGGAAAGTGTAAATGTTGATGCTTGTTAGGGTGAGAAATTTGAGGAAATAAAATGGTCTGTCCCTGAGAGATGGGATACTTTAAAAATGGATATTGTGGAATTCTATGGGACAAGGAAAAACAAACCGCATGTATGTACATGCTATGTTCTTTCAAATGAGCTGACTTGATAGATGTGTGATATATACAACAGCACAGGGCATCACACTTTGTTTACTACTCAGCTATCCTCATCTTGAAATTCCTAATAATTTGTTGACATGGGCCCTGAATTTTCATTTTGCACTGGCCTCCACATTTTATGTTGCCAGTCTTATTCACAAGTATAGTATAAAGTTGGACAAGTAGGAAACAGAATGAAATTTATAAAATACCACCTGATGAGGTCGCTGGTTGGAAACCCCAGGCTTGCCCAGTCAAGGCACATATTAGAAGCAACTACTACAAATTGATGCTTTCTGCTCCTCTTTCCCTTTCTTAATCTCCTCTCTCTTATTTAAAATAAGTAAATAAATTACCATATGAAAATCTTATGTACCATATACTTTACAATGATATGTTACAATGATATTTTAGGATAAAAGGGGTGTTGAATGTTTGATAGTGGGGATTAGGAACAAATGTTAAATTAAATAAACACAACAGCAGAGAGCCCTTATATGGACGAGTAACTTATTCACAATAAAAGTCTCTGAAGTACAAGGATTTGGATTTTGGAAGAGTGAAGATGCATTGCAAAAATCTTTTGGTTTTTTGGTATTTCATCGTGAAGGATGTTTCCCGGTTTCTGTTCTGAAAGAGCTCCATTTAAACCAGTCTTTGCAGATGACACTCATCACGATCTCTACTACTCCGATTTATAATCACTGGTCCTGATATCAATGCAGAATAACGCAGAAAGAATATTCACATAGAATCTGCAGACATTCCGTCGTTATTTCTGTCATTAAATTTTTTATTGTTTGTGAACAGCTGGTCATTTCTGAAAAATACTTGGAGTTACAGGAAATCACCATGACCCAACTAGTAGAATTATCTGGAGTTTCATTAGCAAGGATCAAATTGATGCCTTAGTAATGTAGAAACTGACAGACCCCACTTCAGTATGATTTTATATGAAACCAGGACATCTTTGGGCATTTTTTAAGTCTCTCGATTATTTTAAAATAGAAATAAGTTCTGGATTTGAAAACTTTAAAAAAAAACACCCCTTTTGGTAAAATAATAAAGCACCAAACATGCAATACATAAAAAATCTACCTTTCTGTTTCTATTGTCCAAGAACACCTGATTTTCTAGCATAGACTAGATTCTAGTTATTTCTATGTTGCTGACACATGAACTATTTTTCCAAGTGGCTTTGTTTCTCTTTAGAGATTCAAAATGGCATGCTGGTAGAATGTATTATTATGTAAATGAAATAGCCTGTTAAAAACATAGGGATATAAAATGTTTCTGATAGAGCAAATAAATCTTCATAAAATTGTAATTAAACTGCTGAAACTATTAATAGTGTTAAAAAGAAAACTACAGGCCCAAAATAACATCACTTGTGTTAATCCCCATGACAGCAAACCTAGATTTAATACCGGACCTAATTACAGTTTCAACTTTCACCAGACATGTAAACTTAATCAACCAGTTTGGAATTTTCTGGTCAGTACTAGTAAGGTAATCTGTCACATGGACACCCTTAACCCATCTACTCCTCAAAAGAAAAAGAGGTAATCTGCATGATAAAAACCTTGCTGGTATCATCCCCTAAAAAAGATGGTTTAAGAATATTTTTTCTCCCTGCTTCCAGTCCCACCCTGCTTCCTATGAAAGCCTTCCACTGCGGACACCCCTGGAGCACCTTTCTAACTTAGCTGACAAGATGCTATCTTGGGATGCTGTCCAATTCATGAATCACTTAATAAAACCAATTAAATCTTCACATTTACTCCATTGTATTTTGTGTTGTGAAAATAGTAACCCATTCCAACTACAATTTTGAATCAAATTGCCTTACATGTAATTAGGAATTGATACTGAAAAGAAACTTGAAGATATTTACATCAGCCTCATGCCATTAAGTCTTGGTCTGACTAAAATGCAAGTTGTGATTTGGGTGTATTTGCAGCCATCTGTGCTCAGAATGGACATAGACATGCCTAAGGAAATGAAGAAAATTCAGAAAGTGTTTTCTTTCTGAAAAACAGAAATACTGTTTCTTTTCCTCAGATGACTTTTATGCATGTAAAATGTTAGTTTCAAAACTATATTAAAAGTTTGGTTGGATGAGTTTTTACCAAATTAGATCTGCAGACTCAAAATTATGAAAATAAAAAATAGAAATGTATACAGTTCTCAAATTCCTTATAGGTTATCTATCTAACACCAAGCCTCCACTCAGTGCAGATGCAGCAGTTGCTTGAGTGGTAGAAAAGAAACTGGTTTGGGGGGTTGGGGGAGGGAGCCTGTTTTTGCCTTTAGCTAGCTGGAGATCTTGACTGAGAGACTCTGTCTTTCTTGCTTCAGTTGAGAGAATTGGATACATTTTCCACCAGTTCAAATACCCAATTTACACAAGGTAGAGGAAATTTAGGAGAAGCAAAGCATTAATTGGAAATGAATAGTGTGATAGGTGTTGCAGTTGGATGATGCAGGGTGATTATGCATTTTACAGGGATACTTATATGACTGGATTATTGCATCCTTCCCTGGGTGAAAACTGTTTTCTGAACTGAGAGTGTGTTCTGCCATGAAGCTTCCAATTCATCTAACCCTTGAGGCTCAGAACTCTGGAACTAGCTTTGCAGGAACAGGGATTTTAGCCCATTGCAACTCTTTTTTCATCACTGCCTAAGAACTAACCTAACAAGGTTGCCTGGGTGGCATTTGTTGTATTTGAAGTCATGATTAATCTGCTTCCGTTGAGAAATTTCTGGTTGCAACACCTTTCAGGCTGTTGAAAACAGAGCATGCTCCACTGACAGCTGCCTCTGGAAGGAGCTGGATCACCTGAAGTTGTCAGGACTTGAAGACAAATCCCCAGAGAGCTCAGGTAATGACTATTGATCTATTTGCAGAGCCTGAGTCACAGTATTTCAGTGAGACATGGGACATATTTGGAGGTACAAAACTTTACATGTTGGTGATGAACGTTGTGTTAAGATTCTATCAAGTTAAGCAAGAGCTAGCAAGAGTATAATGTTACCATTCCAGAAAGAGGAGATGGATATATTGTGGTGTTTCTAGGTATGTTACACTGAGTTTTCCCTGTCAGAAAGCTGTAGTAGCATTTACAACACAGACATTACTGTATTTGAATCTCAGCTCAGTGAAAGGTGAAATCACAAGTCTATACCTGGGAAATGTTTAGTGACAGATACTTTTAAGGATTTAAGAGAACTTTCTTCAGGGCTGTGCATCTAAGGGCTTAGAAAGTAATATTTGGAAAATGTTTTTTTAAATGTTTAGCATTTACTGAAAACCCTTTATTGTTTCATTCCAATAGCCTTGAGCATGTGTATTCTTTCTTATGAGCAAGGTCATCTATCTGCAGGGAAATGTGGGACCAAATTGTGAAAGGCAGAAACCATGGGCCAAACCGAAAATGTAAGGCTAGTGTGTTCCAAAAGGAAAGTTTATTTTAAAGAGGCCTGGGTGCAAGCTAGCTGAGACCAACAAAGGGTGTCAGCCCTACAGAGGTTCAGCCCCAAGGGAGGGATAGGGCACAGGGGTATATAAAATAATCAAAGGGCCTGGGGCAAAAGTCACTGACTTTGCTGCATCTGCTGGTACAAGACAGTTTCCTCTGTTTGTGGATTGGAGTGGCACCACAACTCCTTAGAATGTTTGTACCCGAACTCAACGTTGCAAGGGGGGATTTGGGCTGACGTACTAAATAAGCCAGTCCTTCTTCCTCCTCTGGCCCTGCATTGTTTTTGAAATGGCAGCTGAGTTGCTGTTTTATCTGTCAAATATTTGGCAGGAGTTACTGTACTAAGTGCCATTCCTGTTTATGGAAATTACAAACACCCTCCTAAAACTTGGTGAAGGACGCGCCATTTTCGTTTTCTGCTGCTTTGTAGTGAAAGTCTTACTGCGTGAGGAGTGAAAAAAGTGATTTGTATTAATAAATATGGATGTTAGTAAGAGTAACATACTCTATTAACTCTCGGAATTGCAGACCTGCATTTAAGGCTAGTGAGATGAGGATGAGCCAACCCCCATGGTCTAATATCCCCCTTTGGAATTGAGAGGTGAAATGATTGTTTCTTTCATTCTACATATCAGAGCCAAATGGCTGTTATTTTTGCTTGATTTTATACTATATTTACCCTTTATTTTCTATTCTCAAGAAATAAAATTGTTATCAGACTTTGAAAAAAAAATCAGTTCAAATATGCAATCACTTTAGCACACTTAATACTTCAGAACGGAAATACGAATGTGGAAAAAAGCTTAGGGGTAGGACTACGGTGGGAAAGGAGTCATTTTACCCTTTCAATGTTCCTTCATCGGCCTATGCTAGTGAGTCTCCTTACCTCTTATTTTTAATTTTATTTATTCATTTTTTTATTAGAGAGAGAGAGAGAGAGAACAGGGGGAAGAGCTGGAAGCATCAACTCCCATATGTGCTTTGACCAGGCAAGCCCAGGGTTTTGAACCGGCGACCTCAGCATTTCCAGGTCGACACTTTATCCACTGCGCCACCACAGGTCAGGCGAGTCTCCTTACCTCTTAAAAAAATGAAGGAAATATTATTTTCTTCACTGGTCCCCCTTCATCTATTTTATTTTATTTTTTAAACTTTGAAGCAACAGTTTTTCAGAGTTCAAATACTTCATCCTTAATATTGTCAAAGAGCTGTGAAAATGTTGTGCTCTCTAGTTGTTTGCTATATTTTTTCCTTCCTTGAGCATTTTATTCCCCATTCATCCTAAAACTCTTCTGCTGCCTCTAGACTTGAAGGACAGAGGTATCAGCCTCTTAATCCTATTTGAAGATTCAAAGCTGTACAGCCCTTCTTCTGACACAAGGCACTAAGTCCTCAAATCTGAGATTTGTAGGCCTGGGCATCTTATTGTGCAATAAGTTCCTTTCATTCACTTGTTAATAGTCTCCTCACTTTTCTTGATTCATTATCTTTCACTCTAGGGGTGGAGGAATTCAGAGAGCAGAGACCCAATTTAGATCTAGATTCTGATTAACTGTGTTGATACTTGTGAATCTTGGTGAGTCACTCACTGTTCTTTGATAAGAGATAAGAATATCAGCCTTGGCTAGGCAGGTCTGTTTGTTAGAGCCTGGTCCCAATACACCATAGTTATGGGTCTGATGCCTGGTCAGGGCATACACAAGAATCAATATGATCAATAAATAGAAAAAAATTAAAAGAGATAAGAATATCTGAGCTTTTTGAAGAAGAAAGCTGAAGTAAAGATAAGGCAGTATCTAAACTTTTATAAATATCCCACTCTGTTTTAGATTGAACACAAGTAAAAAGGGAAAATGTGTCAGATGTCAAAATGTTTTCACTGATAGACAACAAACACTCTTTTGGACAACCCAGTCAAATCACTGACAAAAATTCCATAATAAACAAAAACTTCAGAAATAGATGGTTAATATGGGTAGAAACACTAAAACTTATAGATTTTGCCCTGTAAGAAGACGCCTGGGGCATTTAGTTAGAGGACATTGAGTTTAAATTTACACATTATTTCTAAATTTCTTAAGTATATTTTTATTATAAGAGTAATTCATATTAATAAAGTCATTGAAGAAAATATATAACCAATAAGTAGAAGAGGAAAAAAATTTATTTTCTGTATTCAAAATATAGCCATTATTATTTTAGAGTAATTCTTCTTCTCTTCTTAAAGATCATATTTTTGTTTGTTTATTTGTTTGAGGTATTCTAAAAATAAAATTGTAATTATATCTGTAAGTTGTTTAAAAATATTTTTGGTTTCTATTACCCACCCCCTCAAAATTTTGCAAAACTCTATAAATACTTAGAAATATTATGCTGACATATAAAATTTTTTGTTATAATTTTAAATAGTTACAAAGGATAAACGTTAAGGCACATGGTAAAAAATTGACAGTTAAAAATAAAAGTTGAATAAATAAATAAAATAGACCGTTTAAATAAAATTGTTACATATTTTAAAAATATATTTCAATAAGCCTGACCAGGCAGTGGTACAGTGGATAGAGCATCGCACTGGAACACAGAGGACCCAGGTTCAAAACCTCGAGGTCTTGGCTTGAGCACAGGCTCATCAGCTTGAATGTGGGGTCACTAGCTTGAGTATGGGATCATAAACGTGACCCCATGATCACTGGCTTGAGCCTAAGGTTACCAGCCCAAGATAGCTGGTTTGAGCCCAAGGTCGCTGACTTGGGCAAGAGGTCACTGGCTCAGCTGGAGCCCCTAGTCAAGGCACATATGAGAAAGCAATCAATGAACAACTAAGGTGCCACAACAAAGAGTTGATGCTTCTCATCTCTCTCCCTTCCTGTCTGTCTGTCCCTCTCTTTGTCTATGTCAAAAAAAATACATATAGATATATGTACATATTCAATTGAATAGAGATTTGATACCTAATAGTCACTGGAAAAAAATCTCATTTAATAGATTAAACATTTATATATCTTTTACTTTTTTTCCTTGAATTCATACTCCTGTTTCACTTTTTCTTCTTTTTTAAAAAAGTGATTTTAGAGAGAGAGAGGGAAAGAGTAAAAGATCAATTTGTTGTTGCACATAGCCTGACCAGGTGGTGACGCATCTGCTGGGATGCTGAGGACCCAGGTTCAAAACTCTGAGGTTGCTGGCTTGAGCACAGACTCTCCAACTTGATCATATGGTTGCTAGCTGGCTTGAGCGTGGGATCATAGACATGACTCTATGGTCACTGGCTTGAGCTCAAAGGTCACTGGCTTCAGCCGAAGGTCTGGCTTGAGCAAGAGGTCACTGTCTTAGCTGGAGCTCCCTTGTCAAGGCACATATGAGAAGCAATCAATGAACAACTAAAAGTGCTGCAACAACAAATCGATGCTCCTCATCTCTCACCCTTCCTGTCTGTCTGTCCCTGTCTTTCTGTCTCTCTTGCTTAAAAAATTGTTGTTGCACTTATTTATGCATTCATTGGTTGATTCTTTTTTTATTTTTTAAAGATTTTATTTACTGATTTTATAGAGAGAGTAGGTGAGGGGGAGTGAAAAATATCAACTCATAGTTATTTCGCTTTAGTTGTTCATTGGGTGGATGTCCTATGTGCTTTGACTAGGCAGGCCCAGGATTTCAAACTGGCGACTTCAGCATTCCAGGTTTATGCTTTATCTACTGTGCCACCACAGGTCAGGCAATGATTGATCTTGCATGTGCTCTGATCAGGAACAGAATCCACAACCTTGGGTTACTGGGGACAATGCTCTAACCAACTGAGCTAACTGGCCAGGGCCCCATTCCACTTTTTTAGAAGTGTTTACAGCCTGATCTCTGGTGGCACAGTGGATAAAGCGTCGACCTGGGAACACTGAGGTCGTCGGTTCAAAACCCTGCACTTGTCTGGTCAAGGCATATATGGGAGTTGATGCTTCCTGCTCCTCCCCCCTTTCTCTCTCTCTTCTCTAAAAAATGAGTAAATAAAAAAAAAAAAGATATACACATTTGAAAAAAAAAGAAGTGTTTACATATTTCCATAAATATACATCTTTTCTTTTTTCATAAACATACATCTTAACAAAATATATTACTATGCTTAAAAGTCTTTTATTGATCAATTAATCCCTCTTTGAACTGAAAATTGATACTTGAATTATTTCCATATCTTGTTATAAGGTTGCATTTTCTTTTAATTTTCATTGTTTTCATTATAATTTTTATTAGTATACAATTGGTCAAAATATATATGAAAAGTTTAATAATTATTAAGCATTAAAATCAAATTTTATTAACAATAAATCTTTTAATGACATGAATGGACTTTTTCCATTTAATTCATATAGCCAGTGATGATTGTTATTTGTTGATAGATAAGAAAAAATTCAACATCAATTCTTTCCCATTTATTCAACAGATGTAACTGCTGAAAAATGTTTATATAATATTCAATTCTTTAAACTTTCTCTGAAGCTCTGTGTCACAAATTACATATTGATACATCCCCCTCAAAAATTATTTTTAATGATTTACCATCTAACAACTCAGTAGATATTTTTTCAGTTTTATGAAAGCAAAGAATTAGGAAATAACTGACTTGATAAAGTTAATTGCCCTTGAAAAAGATTATTACTTTATTAACAATATCTTTCCCAATACCAATGTTAATATGGTCAGGTATTCCTTTGTTAGGAGCCTCAGAACTTTTCTACTGCCTGGCACAATGACCATAGATTCATGAATAAAAAGAGACTCTTCCTTTATAGAAAAGGAGAACTTGCTTGAAACTAGAAATTTTCAAGTCATATTAATTTTAGGAAAGAGTATATATATGGGAGTCAAAGCTCTAGAATTTAATTTTTAAAAACTATATATAGCTGACCAGGAGGTGGTGCAGTGGATGAAGCATCTACCTGGGATGCTGAGGACCCAAGTTTGAAACCCTGATGTCACTGGCTTGAGGGCAGGCTCACCAGCTTGAGTGCAGGGTTGCTGGCTTGAGCATGGATGCGATCATAGACATAATACCATGGTCGCTGGTTTGAGCCCAAAGGTCTCTGGCTTGTAGCCTAAGGTCGCTGGCTTGAGCAAGGGGTCACTGGCTCAGCTGGAGCCCCCTGGTCAAGGCACATATGAGAAAGCAATCAATGAATACTGAAGTTCTGCAATTACCAGTTGATGCTTCTCATCTATCTCTCTTTCTGTCTATCTCTGTCTCTCTCTCTTTTGCAAAAAACCCCCACAAAAACTATTATGTATATACCTCTATATTGTTTAGAAGTCATTGCATACCCAAGTACTGTATAAAGACTACTGGTTTATACAGTTCTTTTTAACAGCAATTTTTTCTTGATTTTATGTAATATTATTATCTTCATGTTATCATGTAATCTTCTTAAATGTTTTAATAAATTTGTCCACAATAATTAATATATAATTAACATATTATAGTTTATCTATCCCTTTATAATTGAAAATCTGCTCCTAATTTTTATTTATAGCAAATAACAATCATGAAAGCAATTTTGTACAAAAAGTTCTTCCCCATCTTGAAATTAAGAATGTGTCTTCTTAGAATAAATTTATTAAGTGGAAATTTATTTTTAATTATTTTATTTGGAAATTAAATTTAATGGGGTGACATTTATCAATAAGAGTACATAAGTTTCAGGTAAATATTCCTATAACATTTGAACTGTTGACTGCATTGTGTGCCCGTTTATTTTAGTGGAAGTTTATTGAGTGGACATAGGTATGGATGCTCTTAAAAACTTCTGGTAAATATAACAATATAGTTTACCTAATAAGTTATACTGACTTATGCCAGCACTAGTAATCATTGAGAACATATGCTTTGTTGTATAGTTTTCAGTTTCTTTTTGAGTTATAATTATATTTGGTAAAATTCACATGTCTTAAATGTACTCTTCATTGGATCTTGGCAATCATCACAATCGAGATACAGAGTTCTGCCATCACCCTAGAAGTGTCTTCTTATACCTTTAGAGTTAACCCCACCAACAAGCAAAGGCAGTTGTAACTTCTATTACAATAGATTGATTTTACCTGTTTTTAATCTTGAAAGAAATATAGAGTAAGCATTGTTATGTATCTGGCTTCTCGTGGCTCAGCATAATGTTTTTGAGATTTATGTATGTGGTTCATGTGCCGGCGAGTCCCACTGAATAACTACGACACAACTGTGTACCCCCTCCCCCACTGAACATTTGAGTTATTTCCAATAATTTGCTATTATGGATAAAGTTCCAATGAACAGTCTTGCAAACAAGTCTCTATATAGAACTATATTTTCTTTTATTTAAAAAAATTATATTGATTGATTTTAGAGAGAGAGAGAGAGAGAGAGAGAGAGAGAGAGAGGAGATGTATCAGGAATAATGTTCTAATAAACTGAGCTACCTGGCGAGGGTATTTTCTCTTATTTTAATTAACTACCTAAAATGAAATTGTAGTCTCATAAAATTTTAAGAAACTGACAGTTCCGACAGTCGTAATACTATATTATGATCACCTATCAGCGATAGGAGAGATGCAGTTGCTCCTTATCCCCTCCAACATTTGATGGTTCTGATCTTTTTATTGTTAGTCAATCAAGTGGATATTCAGTAGTAGCTAATGAGGGTTTTAACTTTCATTTTTCTGATGAGTTACAATATTGAGCATCTTTGATGTGTTTATTGGCTCTTCCTATATCCTCTTTTGTAAAATTTTCAAGTATTTCTTTTTTAATGAGAAAGACAGAGAGAGGGACAGACAGGGAGAGACAGACAATAAAGGAGAGAGATGAGAAGCATCAATTTTTTTTTTGCAGCACCTTAGTTGTTCATTGATTGCTTTCTCATATGTGCCTTGACCCAGAGGCTCCAGCAGAGCAAGTGACCCCTTGCTCAAGCCAGCGGCCATGGCCATGGGCTTCAAGCCAGTGACCTTTGGGCTCAAACCAATAACCGTGGGTTCATGTCTATGATTCTACGCTCAAGACGACAGAGCACTCAAATTGGTGAGCCTGTGCTCAAGCTGGATGAGCCCACTCTCGAGCCAGATTCCTGGGGGTTTCAAACCTGGGTCCTCTGCTTCCCAGGCTGATGCTCTATCCATTGGGCAACCTCCTGGTCAGACAAAGCGGTCAAGTATTTTAAATTTAATTACATGTCTTATTATTATTTATTTCCTATTATTATATCCTAGATATGAGTACTACAGCTGTAGAAATATTTTTATATTGAACTGCCTTGTCAATACCACATTCTCTTACTTACAGTAGTTTATAGCAAATCTTAAAACCATATAATGTATTTCTCCAACTTTATTATTTTTCATACTAATTTAGTGTAAAGATCTTGCTGGTTTTTTATTCAATTAATTTTTTATTATTTTGTTTTTTATACTACTTAACTCATTTTTTTTTTTTTTACAGGGACAAAGAGAGAGTCAGAGAGAGGGATAGAAAGGGACAGACAGACAGAAATGGAGAGAGATGAGAAGCATCAATCATCAGTTTTTCATTGTGACACCTTAGTTGTTCTTTGATTGCTTTCTCATATGTGCCTTTACCGCAGGTCTTCAGCAGACCGAGTAACCCCTTGCTCGGGCCAGCGACCTTGGGTCCAAGCTGGTGAGCTTTTCTTTTTGCTCAAACCAGATGAGCCCGCGCTCAAGCTGGTGACCTCGGGGTCTCGAACCTGGGTCCTCCGTATCCCAGTCCGATGCTCTATCCACTGCGCCACCGCCTGGCCAGGATACGTAACTCATTTTTAATATTTTGTTTTCTCAGCATATTTTTTTAGCAAAAGGCAAACAATTGTTTTTTCATATTCATATCTGTTTGGTTCGCGCTCAAAGGCAAGGGACAGAGGAGTGCGAGGGGCCGGCAGCTGAAAAAAGACACGCAGAACCGTAGGCAGATAATACATGCAGTGTTGCGAAGTGGCGGTTGCCTGATGCTGTGCTCAGGAGTTTTATAGTAAATCACACAAAAGGGGCACCAGGCCATGATTACAAAATGTGGAGATAACACTATAAGTTATATAAGGTGGGTGCGCATGCATACTGTCCTGGCCTGTTTTCCTTAGTTGTGCATGACATATCTGTCTAGACCTGTCCACACTGACTCCATCTTATGCAAGCTGTTTACCAATTCTGGGGAGACCAGCTTCCCAAAGTATTCTGATACTTTTTTGCATTCACTTGTTATAAGTCCTTTCATGGATTGAGTAATTTCCTATTTTTCCTTTGCTGAGAATCTTTTGTTAGGAAGAGGTATTGAGTTTTGTCAAATATATTTTCCAATTTCAAAATCAATCAGCTTTTATTTGCCAATTTGATTAATTTCCATGTTATTCTACAATCTTAGCTACCAAATTATCCACCCAAGAGATTAAGAACAATGTCAGAAAGGAGAGTATTCCATTAGCTCTGAGGGACACAAGAAAAACTTCAGTGTTATCTCTCTCATTTAAAATGATATTTTTTGCCACTTTTAAATAGATAAGAAACATACAGTACATTTTAGTAATAGTTTCAATTAAAGAGTTAAAAACAGCAATGACAACAACAACAATAAATGTTTGGTAACAAAGCAAATAAATCTCCCTACTTGGCATTCTCACATTTTATTTAGCAAATCCATATTGTGGACCTACCATGTGCCTTATGTCAATACTCTAAAACCCCATAAATGGTGAACAGAGAAAGTCTTTACTATAAATAGAGTACCACTTCCTCAGGTATTGTGGTTATTAGAATAATAGCAGCCATATTCTGATTACCGTTACAGATCATGCATTTTTACTTCTCCACACTCCACACTGAGTCATTTGAGGCAAAGTTTGTTTTCCTTTCCTCACTAGCACACAGCACCCATGCAGCCTTCATATCAGCCTTTGTGGGCATCCAAAACGGACTCATCTGCGCTGTTGCCACTCACTTTTCTATTTACCTCAGAATTCTCCTACTTAGAAGCACTTTAAAACCAAAATGCTGATAGGGTTCTTCCTGCTACAGAGGGAAGGAGAAAGAGAAGTAGAAAGAAGGAAATAAAAGAAGGGGGAAGAAGAGAAAAAGCGAGGAAGAGGTTCAGAGAGAGAAAAGCTCTGAGATGGTGTACTTCAGTGGTCAGTAAAGTTCTGTTCTCCTGAATAAAGAAGTTTATCCCCCCCCTTTTTTTTAACTAGATATGAGAAATACTCTACAAACTTATATCACATATTACCTGGGGGTACAGGTTAAAAATGCAGGTCTTGCATCTTACCCTTTATCTTACAATGAGAATCTCATTTTTAAGTTAAACTTAAAAATTCTAGCTTTTTTTTTAAGCAGTTACCCCAGGGATTATGAAATTACTATGGAAATATCATGGTAAAGATATTGGGCCACTGTAAGTGCTCTTCTTTTTTATTTTAAATAAATCTATTGAGGTTATAACTTTCCTGTTGTAATATAATTACCCATCATAGTATACAAATCAAGAGTGCTGAGAAATAAACACATGTAGCAATCATGAGATTGATCTGGATAGTAAACATTTTCATCACCCTGAAAAGTTCCTTCACGTCTTTTTGCACCACCTCCACCCCTGGTCCTAGCCCACCCTTGATCCAATTTCTGTTACTATATACTAGTATTGATTTTTTCCTCTTATATTTCATATAAATATAATCATACTATATGTACTGTTTTATGTCTGATGTTTTGCTCAAAATAATGTTTTTGAGGTTTATCCATGTGGCATGTGTATCAGTAATGTGTTTCTTTTTTGTTTGTAGGTAGTATTTCATTGGATGGATATGCCACTATCTGTTTAGCTATTTCATTATTGATAAACATTTGAGTTATGTCCAATTAAAGTCTATTATGAATAAAGGTGCTGTGATTATTTGTTTACAAATCTTTTTGTAGATTTATGCTTTCATTTCTCTTGCAAATAACTGAGTGAAAAATATGAGTCATGTGGTTACTGTGTATTCTTACTTAACTCTATAAGACTCTGTAAGAGGTTACCTGATTGTTTTATCTAGTGTCTATCATTTACTCCTTCACCAGCAATTCATGAGAGTTCTATATCGTTGTTCAACTTCCTTGCCAGCAATTGGTATTTTAAATTGTGGCTGTTATACTAAGTATGAAGAGAGAGCTCATTGTAGTTTTCATTTGCATTTCCTTTTGTCTAAAGATATCGAGAACTTTTTCATGTACTTATTAGTCATTTATATATCTCCTTTTTTTTTTTTTTGTATTTTTCTGAAGTGAAAAGTGGGGAAGCCAACAGACAGACTCTCGCATGTGCCCTACCAGGATCCACCCAGCAAGCTCACTATGGACAATCCATCTGGACCGTTGCTCCATTGCAACTGGAGCCATTCTAGTACCTGAGGCAGAGGCCATGGAGCCATCCTTAGAGCCCAGGCCAACTTTGCTCCAATGGAGCCTTGGCTGCGAGAAGGGAAGAGAGAGACGGAGAGAAAGGAGAGGGGGAAGGGTGGAGAAAGAGATGGGCGCTTCTCTTGTGTGCCCTGGCCGGGAATCAAACCCAGGACTTCCACATGCCAGGCTGACACTCTACTACTGAGCCAACTGGCTAGGGCCAATCATTTATATATCTTATTTTGTCAAGTATTTGTTTGCAACTTTTGTCCCTTTTAATATTGGTCATTTGACTTCTTATCAAACTGTAAGAGATTTTTATATATTCTGGATAAAATTTCTATGTCAGATACTTGTTTTACAAATATTTGCTCTAAGTCTATGGCTTTATTTTTAAATTTCTTAATGGTGTCCTTTCAGCAATACAAGTTTTCCAATTTTGATAAAGTCTGATTTGTCATATTTTTCTTTTATGTTTTTTGTGTTCTCATATATCTTTGCCTACTCTGAAATCACAAAGATATTTCGTGTTTTCTTCCTAACTTATAGTTTTAGTTTTTAGGTTAATACCAGTAATTTAACTTACATAAATAGTGTGAATTAAGGGATGAGATTGATTTTTTTTAAAACATAGTTCTAGCACCACTTTTGAAAATGATTCTGTTCCATTGAATTACCTTGGAGTTTTGCCCCAAATCAATCAAGCATTTATGTATATGTCTTTTTGTGGACTAGTTATATTTTATTGTATTATATATTTATCTTCATGACACTACCATATAGTCAATCTTGATTACTGCAGCTTTATAGTAAATCTTGAAAGCAGGTAGTATAAGTCATCTAATTGTGTTTCTTTTGCATATTTGTTTTGGCGATTTTATGTCATTTTCAATTAGGCTAGTTGGGAAGAATGTCTTTCTTTTTTATTTCTGAGGTTATCAACTTTAATAATTCTTTACTTAAATGTTAAATAAGATATTCACCAATGAAACCACTGGGTTATGGAGTTTCTGTTTGTGTGTGCATATGTGGAAATTTATGATATGATTGTTCATTTTCCTCCCACTCAGTCTGTCTACATTTCTTTTCTCATCCTTTGAGCTCACCAGTCAACAGAAGATGAAACAAAAGCATGCCATCAATGATGACAGGGAAGATAAGATTACATGCTTCTTAGTAATATTGTATGTAGCTTTCGTGGGTTTGTGCTCACTTATATACTCTATTTTACTGTTTTATTTTATTTTATTTAGAGAGAGGCAGATAGGAAGGGAGAGAGGTGAGAAGCATCAACTTGTAGTTGCATCACTTGAGTTGCTCATTGATTGCTTCTCATACGTGCCGTGACCAGGAGGGTTCCAGTCTAGCCAGTGACCCTGAGCTCAAGCTGGGTGAGCCCACGCTCAAACTGATGACCACAGGATTTGAAAACTGGGTTCTCAGTGTCCTAGGTTGATGCTCTATCCACTGTACATCCACCTGGTCAGGCACTCACCTATATACTTTTTACTGCAATCATCATGTCTCCCTCTGACTGTAAGAATGTCACATATTTTATTTACATTTTAATGTACACATTTGCACTGCTTTGTGCTGTGCATTTTATTTGGTTGTCAAGCAACCTGCATGCATAGGATGGTTTCACAAGCTCTTTTTTATTTTCAATTTTGTCACTGATAATAATTTCATATTCAAATATGTTCAGACAAAATTGCTCATCTGTTCTAACCTGCTGAGTTATATTATGTCTACACATTTTAACATCTAGTGATACTTTGAGAAATAGTTTTATTATAGAGTAATTTTATATGAGAAAACAAGACTCAGTGAAAAGAACATGGAGTAAAATAGATCTTGTTCAAATCTTAAATTGACATTTTCTACCTGTGGAAAATAATAATTGTGATGATTAAGCATATGAATGCTCAATCTGATATAAAAGTTACAGAAAAAATATTGATTAAATATTATATGTATTCTTTATATGTTAAAAAAATGAGAATTCTTGGTAGAGGCAATAAGCAAACACAAATTCTTAACTGCTCTTATATGTTTCCATTTGAAAAAAGATGTTCGTATAAACTAACTTGTCATTTAATTACAACTCAGTTCAAAGGATTGTGCCATATCTAGGATTACCAAGGCTAGAGATATAAAAGATATGAAAGTTATAAATACAGGCCAAGTATAAAATATAATTCTTTCCTTTAAGAACATATGGACTAGTTTGACAGCCAAGCCATACATCTGAAACAATCACTGCATAATAGAAGGTATGTTGTATCAATAGCTACCATTTGTTGAGTGCCAAGCATTGTTAGATAAACAGTAAAATAGGATTTTGACTGCAGGATTATATTAAGCCTTCATTATGATATTGTAAGTTAAGACTCTCCAAGCAAGTCATATAGACACTATTTATATATACTTATATGTGTATATTTACATTTAGTCTATGATCCTCCAAGCAAGTTATATATATACATTATATATAGTCTAATGTTTATCTATCTATCTATTCTGCTTTCCCATGAGCTTTTTTTAAAAATTGCATCTTGTGGGAATCATGCTTTATAGGAAAGTAGTGTGAAATGCTGATGCAGAGAGATAAGTCAATATAACATATAGATTATATATGATTAAGTCACACTTAGGAACTGAGAATCTCCTGAAATTTATAATGTCTTCTCTCTTCTTAGTCTAACATCCTTATATGCATTAGTTTGAACCAGCAAGATGTCAATATGGGATGTATTCATCAGCGAGCCATCATAGAAACAGGTCAAAGACATTACAGGACTATTGGAGTATTGTTAAGGAGAGACACCTGAGTCAGAAGGACTTACCCAACGATTACAGTTAATAATGTGAGGCTCAGACAAGGCAGAGCAGGAAAACACAGTCCTGGTAAGAAGTGCCTGAAGAAAAGTTGTTTGGTTAGGACCTGCCACTCCTTACAAAATAGACCACACAGACTCCTCTTGCCTGGGTGTGTCACCCTACAATAGCCAGATCCATTACACAGGGGAATGAAACTAAAGCAGCTGAATTGGGCTCTCGGTCATGGCTGCAAAGTATAGTCTGTTGAAATCAATACATTCCTGTGCTATCCCTTGAGATTAGACTCCAGCTCTTCCTAAAAGCAGCACATGGCGATAGGACCTAGCCCTCCTCCCCTGAACTATTACAAGTCCCACAGGCTTTCACATTTGTCCGTTTCAGAGGAGAACTGAGTTTGGTCTAATACTGAGGCTCCAGGTTCACTTGCCAATGATTGTAACTCACAGGCCTCAAATGACAGTCACTCAGCAGAATTTGGAACATTCTAAACTGTAAATATCCTAAGAGAAAAAGCATATTTTTAAAAATGGCCCTACTACCTTCCCATAAAGGACAGTCCTGAATTCAATACACAATCAACTCAAAGTTGCTGTCAGACAGGACAAATGAAGTGGGGTGAAATGAAATCACGTAGGAAGCATATGATAGAAAATAGTAAATTAATTTTGGAACAGTCTTTAAGATTAAATAGTGGGCTCATTCACTCTTTCACCTATCTCTGTATTTTACAAACATTATAAGAACCTCCTGGCTAGGTTTCAGAGAGACAAAAATGAGAGTAGAATAGTTTCTCTTCTTATGGAATTATGTCAGTCTTGCTGTTTTTCACACATTGGAATGTATATGAATCATTTGGCATAATGGTTTAAAGTGAAGATCCATGGCCACACCCCCATGGAATCTTAATTTGGTTTGGTGGGGGTTGGTTCTAAGGGTCTTCATTGTTTTTTATGGTGATCATGATGCCTGTGGTCTATGAGCCATAGGCTAACACAAGTCAGGCCCACAGAAGCCAGAGGGCCCTAGTGAGTCTATTCTGAATGGAATGAGTGGGTATGAACTTAGGAACATTTCCTTTAGGGTCAGGCAACCTGAGTTCAGATACTGGCTCTATCATATTCTGGTTGACCTCAGGCTAATGACTTGACCTCTTTTATTAATCTCTTTTTTTTCCTTCTTTCCAAGTGAGAGGAAGGGAGATAGACAGACTTCCGCATGTACCCCACCGGGATCCACCCGTCAACTCCCATTTGGGGTCAATGCTCTGCCCATCTGGGGCCATGCTCACAACCGGACTATTTTTAGCACCTGAAGTGGATGCTCCATGGAGCCATTGTCAGTGCGTGGGGTCTATGTGCTAGAACCAGCCAAATTATGGCTGCAGGACGGGAACAGAGAGAGAGAGAGAGAGAGAGAGAGAGAGAGAGAGAGAAGGGGAAAGGGTGGAGAGGCAGATGGTCACTTTTCCTGTGTACCTTGACTGGAAATTGAATCCAGGACATCCAAACACCAGGCCAGTGCTCTACCATTGAGCCAACTGGCCAAGGTCTTGACCTTTACAATACTCAGTTTTATTTGAAATAAAATGGTAATAATATTGTCACTACTACCAGTAATTTACCATAATTAAGTTATTAATCAATATTAGTTAAATAAAAATATATTAATATAAAATACTCCTTTTACAATTCATACATTATTAATCATATTAATTATAGTATAGATTAATTATATTAATACATATAGTCAACAGAGATTATGACTTGACAAATCCAAGAGAGAAATTCATGGAATTTTCTGTAACAGAGCAGTGAAGGCATACATTTCTACCAGATGAGATTTACCATCTCTCTCACATGTTCATTTGTTATAACAACCCCATTATTTATATTATGTGCCCATATTTCTCCATGTATAAGACATACTTTTTTTTGAAAAATTGGGATCTAAAAACTGGGTACATTTTATATAGTGGTTTTTACTTGCATTTCCCACTTTTTCTTGCGGATGAGGAATTGTATGAATTTTATGATGAATAAAACGAGTTCAATAACTTTATGTAATACATTATTTTTTCAAATTTCAGGCCCCAAAATTAAGGTGCGTCTTATACATGGAGAAATACATATATGTAGTGGGGTTATATAAGGCAGAGCAGTCACTTTTCTCTCTTCTCTGTGGCCTCAACACCATTTTCCCTACTGCCATCTTTGGTTTCCTTTCCTTAGTGTGTGATACACACACACATACACATATTATACTATGTTTAGTATATATAGATATAAGTGTGTGTGTGTATCATAATAATATATAAAATATATAGTATAATATATATATTACCTGGCATGGACAAATGCATAACCCTATGGTAAGGGCATTTGCTTTGGAGCTAAACTTATTTGGCCTATATTTTGTCATTATCTCTTTCTAGAATAAAAGAACAGATGAACAGAGAGAGCATTTTCTGACATAATATGAAGATCTTTATTTTGTAAAGCTAGTAGGAAAAGGAAGATCTACTGCAAAACGTCCACCTGTTATTTTTGCAGCAGTTACTTATTTGTTATTCGTTTTTAAACTTCAGTAGTTTCAAAGCCAAATAGAAAATGCATGTCATCCTTTTTAACCCCCAAAATTTATTTTCAACATTTTCTATTTGAAAAATAACTTATTTCTTATGATAATGCTAGACAAAGAAAATTTAGAAAAAATGGAAAGCCCTTTAAAAATAAAAAATAATCAATCAAATATTCATCATTTTATTTATTTTTCTTTTCATTGAATTTAGTGGGGTGACCCTGGTTAACAAATTATACAGGTTTCAGGTGTGCAGTTCTACGACACATCATCTGCACTCTGTATTCTGTGTGCACCTCCCCACGTGGTCTCCATCATTACCATGTATCCCCCCTTCGCCTGTCTCCACCTTCCCTTGCCTCTCTAGTCATCATGTAGATATAACCATAATAAATTTGGTACTTAGTGTTTGCCTTTCCTTTATAATTTGTTTTATCACGAGTTCAAAATATATGCACAATTTACATTGTTTTTTCCTTACTATTATGTAAACAGGAATTTCACACATCACACATAAACCTAATACTTGTCTAAATCTATTCTTCCTCACCCATCATTTATTCTACCAATCTCTTATTTGGGAAATTTTACTGTTTTAAGCTACAGAGAATAATTTTATGCATGGTACTTACATATATTATTTTTCTTTTGAATAAACTCCTAAAAATAGAATGACAATGAATGATATAAATATTTTTAAATTTGCAAGGCATGTTAGTAAATTTCTTTCTTAAAACCTGTGCCAGTGCTCAGTTCCACCATCAGAAGAAAAATACTAACTTCTCTGATAATTAGAATTATTAAGTCTGCTTTGAATATATTGGTTGTTATATTTCTTTCTCTGCAAACTATACATTTCCTTCTTTTATCCAATTACCCATTGGACACTTAATTGATATTGGTTTTTCTTTTCTTCTTCTCCCTTCTTTCTTTTCTTCTCTCTTTCTTTTTTTACTAAAACAGTCACCTTTTTAGATTTTTCATGAGATGAGTGTGGAATAATTAAGTGTATTACTTATTAAAGTACAACTAGAAGTATGTTTCTAATCCCTCTCAAAGAATGTTATAGAAGATGACACCATATTTCTCTCTTAGAATTCTTTCTGATGACAAATATATTGATATTTCCTTTCCCAGGCAGACCCAAATGTGGCAGCTTTTAGCAGCAGCATGCTGGATGCTTCTTCTTGGACCTCTAAATGGTCATCACAAGAAAGGAAGCATCACAAACCCTGAAGCTAATATGAATCTTGTAAGTCATTTATTAAGGAAAAAATTAAGTGAAGAATTATTAATTTATTATCATTTTAGATATAATTGATGTATTTGTCTAGTTTTCAACTATTCTAAATTGACTAAATCTATGCCTCCTCTCTTGTCCCTTGACATAGCTAACTAATCAAGGGTTGAAAGACCAGATTCAAGTTGGGGCAGGCATACTCCCCATTCTGGTAGTTTGAGCTCCCATCTGATGGTGGCTTACTGAGAAGAAAGTTTATGAGTTCCTACTGATGACCTTCAGAGAATCCTTGAGTGCTAGGTTTTTTTCTAAAGCAATTTCTATGATTTTTTTCTAAAGCAATTTCTATGATTTTTTTCTAAAGCAATTTCTATGAGCTATATCAGTTTAATTAAGTAAACCAGAATTGGTTTTGGTTGCTTTAACCAAAAGAATCTTAATATGCAGGAATTCATACCAGAAGTGGAGTAGAATAAAATGGTGCTGGGAAAAAAAAAAGGAACAAATGATTAAATGATTAATGTCCACTATAAACTTTATTCTAATGGGATACTCCATACTCCTGTATACATTGTACACTACTGATGTCCTTACTCACACCTGTTTATATTAGAACTTTAAGATGGGACTAAGGTTTTTAAATTAGTGTCTTTTTTTATTTTCCTCTCCAGTTCATCCAACAGGCACCCCCTACCTCTCAACTCCCAGCTGCTGAACTCACAGTCTATAAATATATGTCCTCAATACAAATTTTTCTTTTCCTCTCATATTCACATACATTTTCTTCTTCCTGGTCTTGGTGCTTTTTGGCTTTTAATTATTCTATAATGATAGTAAGAATAGCAAACATTATGGAGCACATACTTTGTGCCAGGCACTGGTATAGATTCTTTATGTTTAACCCTCACAACAAATCTGCAAAGAATTACTATTATTATCTTTATTTGACAGTTGAGGGAAATGAGGCACAGAAAGGTTAAGTAGCTTTCCCTAAATTCCAGAGCTAATAAGAGGAAAAGTTGAAATTCAATGTCATACTGTTAGTCTCATAACCACTGCATCATATGACTCCACAATGTATACACACCTCTTGTGGTGCCTGGCATCGAAAAATGCATAATTTTGTGGTTAGGACATGGTTTGGAGCTAAACTTACTTATAATTATATCTGAAAGCTGTTTGTTGAGATTAATAAAACGGGAGATATAAATCATCTTCTATACAGTAAACAGTAGTTCCCCTCTTCTTTGTATATTTGTGGTGAGGATCTCTTTTTGTTTACCCCTCTAGAGCTACTCTGTATTATTTTCCTTTTAAGCAAGTGGGAGAGAGTGACAAAGAGAAAGAGATAGACAGGAAGGGAAGGAGATGAGAAGCATCAACTCATAGTTGCAGCATTTTTAGATGTTTAGTGATTGCTTCTCATACATTCCTTGATGAGGGGGAGGCTCCAGCCAAGTCAGTGACCCCTTGCTCAAGCCAATTACCTTTGGGCTCAAGCCAGTGACCAATGGGTCATGTCTATGATCCCACCCTCAAGCCAGCGACCCTGCACTCAAGCTGGATGAGCCTATGCTCAAGCTAGCGACCTAGGATCTTGAACTGAGGTCTTCAGCATTCCAGGTCTATGCGCTAGTCACTGTGCCACCACTTGATCAGACATATTCTTTTTTTTTTTTTTTTTTGTATTTTTTCTGAAGCTGGAAACGGGGAGGCAGTCAAACAGACTCCTGCATGCGCCCGACCGGGATCCACCCGGCACGCCCACCAGGGGGCGATGCTCTGCCCATCTGGGGCATCGCTCTGTCGCGACCAGAGCCACTCTAGTGCCTGAGGCAGAGGCCAAGGAGCCATCCCCAGCGCCCGGGCCATCTAGGCTCCAATGGAGCCTCGGCTGCAGGAGGGGAAGAGAGAGACAGAGAGGAAGGAGAGGGGGAGGGGTGGAGAAGCAGATGGGCACTTCTCCTGTGTGCCCTGGCCGGGAATCGAACCCGGGACTTCTGCACGCCAGGCCAACACTCTACCACTGAGCCAACCGGCCAGGGCCCAGACATATTCTTTTACACCTTTTCTTCTGCCTAAGGGGCTGACCTGTAAGACCTAGTTCAACAAGTCCCCTTGATCTTTGATTTTCAGTTCAGTTCATCTAATGGAAATCTTGAGCAGGAAAACAGAAGGAAGGAGGGTAAATCAGAGGATTTATTGCTCTGGCACTCTACATGAGGTCACCTTAGGCAGACTGTCTCCATCAGCTGAAGGTCACAAGTTTTATGAATGTGGTCCTCTCTACCTGACTTTCTTGTTCTTGTTCTCACTCTGGTTCTGGTAACCACTTCCTCTCATCTTTTTTAAGTTTGATAACAGCTCACTTGTTACTACTAGCCATGGGGTACTGCACAGTCATCTGTGGCTTTCCTTATTAAGATGACCATATCATTTCTTGTCAAAATATTTTGAGAATGAACTAGGGTGCATTAAGAATACCAGGCCAGTCAAACCAGGATGTGTAGTCACCCAGCCTCGCCTCAATCATGCCTTTGCATGCATTCACCCTTCTTTGAAAACCTTCCTCAAATTATCCTGATTTTCCTGCTTTATTCTGTCTCAATATACAGAGGAAGAGTAGCTTGTGACTTAAAGTACTGTATTACTGTATTGCAATGCAGGTATAAAAACCAAGAGATTACAACATGAATATGTGTATTTTTCTTACCTCTTTTCAGAGCCAGATTATTTCTTACTGGGGTTACCCTTATGAAAAGTATGATGTGGTGACAAAAGATGGTTATGTTCTCGGAGTTTACAGGATTCCTCACGGAAGAGGATGTCCCAGAACAGGTAGGGTTTATTTTGGTATAAAAGGAATAATGCCTAATGTAGAGATTCCTAGATACACTGACGGCAGCAGGACAGCTTTTTTTTCTGAAACAGCCTAGTGTCTTCCATTGGAGGCAGACAGTCATCCCAGCCTTCTGTACCACTCCCTTCAATTTGTATAGCTCTTTGGAGTTTTTAAAACATTTTTATATACAATGTTTATTTAGCCTTTTCTTCTTTACTTTGTCCTCTATCTTAAAAAGGACACACAGGCCCTGGCCAGTAGGCTCAGTGGTAGAATGTCAGCCTGGCATGCAGGAGTCCTGGGTTCGATTCCTGGCCAGGGCACAAAGGAGAGGCGCCCGTCTGTTTCTCCACTCCTCCCCCTCTCCTTCCTCTCTGTCTCTCTCCCTCTCCTGCAGTCAAGGCTCCATTGGAGCAAAGTTGGCCTGGGCGCTGAGGATGGCTACATGGCCTCTGCCTTAGGCGCTAGAATGGCTCTGGTTGCAACAGAGCAACGCCCTAGATGGGCAGAGCATCGCCCCCTGGTGGGCATGCTGGGTGGATCCCGGTCGGGCGCATGCGGGAGTCTGCCTCCCCATTTCCAGCTTCAGAAAAATACATACATACATACATACATACATACATACATACATAAATAAAAAGGACACACACACACACACACAAAACAAAACTTGGTCTTCCTCTAAAGATACCACTTTCTAGATTCTAAAACTAGAAGCCTAGGAGTCATTTTGATACTTTCTTCTTCCTTACCTCTCATACACAGCCATTCACCAAGATCTATTACTTGCCTTCTAAATTTCTTTCTAATTTTCAGAATTCTCTGCGCTTTACTATCACTCAAGTCCAGTCTCACACATCATTATCATCTTTTGCTTCAATTACTACAACAGCTTTCTAACTGGCATTATATCGGTAGTAATTAGTCCTCTAACCCAAGTCAGTCAGGTTTTATTTTTTAAGTGAACCTGACCCTATACGGTCTATACTTAAACTTAATTAAAGAGCCATCTCTAGCTCCCTACAATATAGATTGATATCTGTAGAGAAAAGAGGGGTCCATTTGGCAAGCTTTCTTTTCTGATTTTTAGCTGCCTTGTTCTTTGGGGTGTTATACAAAAAACTTTCTAACATCAGAAGGGTTTATTTTTTTAAAAAAAAATCTAGCCTGACCTGCGGTGGCACAGTGGGTACAAGTGTTGGCCTGGAACGCTGAGGTCGCTGGTTCAAAACGCCAGGCTTGCCTGGTCAAGGCACATATGGGAGTTGATGCTTCCTGCTTCTCCCCCCCGCACCCCATCTCTCTGTCTCCTCTCTCTAAAAAATGAATAAATAAAATCTAAAGAGAGAAAAAAAATCTACCAGAAGACATTTTTTTAAAAAAAGAAAAAGAAAATCTAAAATTTTAATGAGGGAGAGATGGAATAGCACTGACTTAACAGAACCATCCATTTCCCACAATAACTCTATTTTCTTTATACTCATGAGAACTTTGTTTCCACAATGAGAAGCTGCCTGAGGGCTCAGACCAGAGAAGGGCTCTGGACTGTGACTATCTGGCAGTACTTAACTTTAGTAGAATTAATAATACCTTTTCTTTCCATTTTCTAAAAAAGTGGGTAAACGGACAACGTTCCTTGCTTCCAGATGGCTGAAGGCTGTCTGAGAGCCCAGTCTGGCCCGTCCGATCTCAGGAAGCTGGTGTAGCACCAAAAGTGACATCAGGAAAAGTCCTGAGGTATCATCAAAGCATCACAAACCATTTATAAAAAAAATCCCAGTCACTCCTCTCTCTGAGTTTTCAACACCATTTCTCTGCTTCCTTCTTTTTCTTTTCTGTTTCTTAATCAAGTTGTTTCAATTCTACTTATAAATAGAAATTTTATATCAAATAAACAATTTTACTTTGAGTGACATTTCACTTAAATCCTTGAATTTTGCCTTCTGAAAATGCAAATTAAATTCCACAATGTGTGTAAAATCTAGCATCCTGCCTGGCATTGTTATGATTTTTGTTATTATTCTGAGAAGTTAGTTTTTTTATCAGATGCTTATTAAGAAATAAAATGTTATTAATATAAATAATAGTAGAGCAAATATTATCGTGCTAGACAGTCTTTTATGTATTTTAATTCTAATTTAATTCTTATGACTACACTATGAGATAATGTGTTATTATTACCCATTATGCAGATAAGTGAACTGAATTAACCCTGAGGAGATTAATACACATACTAGAATAGATTTTGAACCAGGACAATCTGAGTCCTGTACCTACAGAACAACACAATACATTATATAGAATCCAAATTTTACAAAGAGAAAATCAAGACATAAAGAAGATAAATAATTTGCCCAAGCAAATAGTTCAGAAAGGACTAGAACCTAGGTTTGCCTGGCACCAAATTTTACCTCTTAATGTCTCTTCCATACCACAGGAAGTCAGGAAGAGAATTTTCTTTTAGACACTGAGGAAGTTG